>NC_041230.1:47288082-47291993 GCF_002837175.3 Physeter macrocephalus | reverse complement strand
TAGGGGGGTGCGGGTGGGGGGAGGGGGTGCAGGGTGGGGGGGGGGGGTGCGGGTGGGGGGAGGGGTTGCGAGGTGGGGCGAGGGGGTGCGGGTGGGGGAGGGGGTGCGGGGTGGGGCGGGGGGGGTGCGGGTGGGGCGAGGGACTCACTCCAGTCTTGGAGGGAAAGCGGGAGTTAGCAGCTGTACGAGTTCCTAGAGCTGCTGTCACAAAGCACCGCAAATGGGCTTAGAACAGCAGAAATTAACAGTTTTGCAGGAGCAGAGGCAGAAGTCTGAAGTCCAGGTGTCAGCAGAGCCATCCTCCCTGCAGGTCCTCTAGCGAAGGGTCCTTCCTTGCCTCTTCCAGCTTGCGGTGGCCCCAGACCCTCCTCGGCTTTGCGGCAGCGTTAATTCCTACCTCTGCCTCTTTCTTCAAATGATGTTCCCTCTGTACCTCTTCACATGGCCTTCCTTCTGTGTGTGTCTCTGTCTCCATGTTAAAATTGCCCCTTTACATAAAGAAACTGGTCATACTGGATCAGGGCCCACCCTAACGACTGCATTTGAACTTGACCACCTCTGTCAAGATCTACTTCCAAATAAGGTTACATTCTGGGTTACTGGACGTTAGGACTTCAACATACCCTTTTGATCCTTTGTGGGGGACATGGCAGCAGGACAGTGGGGGCCAAATGACACAGTTAGGAAAGAGCATCTGGTCCCTGAGCAGACGCTTTGGCCAGCAGCCCATCAGCCCCAGCTCCTGCAGACTCCTGCTTTGCTGTCCCGGCAGCGCAGGTGGCCGTGTGACACAGTCCCTGCCCGTCAGACATATGCAGAAGTCCACTCAGGGGTTTTCCTGACAAAAGGGTTAGAGGCAGCTGGTCCCGTTCCTTTCTCCTCCTTCCCACCCTTAAGGTGATGTCTAGGGCTGAGCGGGCCAGCCAAGACCCCAAGGGAATCACCTGGAGAATCACACGGCTGGTGACCCACAACGCTGGCAAGTGTCGAGCTGCCTCGCCAGCCGACCCAGCGCCAGCGACCACCACCCTCTGGGCTTCTTAGTGAGCCAGAAAAGAAGAGGCCCTGCTTGTTTCACCTCATTTGACTTAACATTTTCCTCTAACTTGCAGCTGAACTCAATCCTCATTGATAAACCTTCTAATTGGTCACTGTGTTTCCAATCCTCATCCAGCACCATCCATCCTCTACCCAGCAGCCAGGACATTGGCATGAGTCCTATCATGCCAATGGGACAATTTCATATGTCACATCTTATGTCAAACGCATGTCATATCTTACATATCAAACACAGATCATATATGATGTCACATCTAATACGATATCAAACATACAGTGTATCATATATCACATAGCATATACCAATCCCTCTCTAGCTCGAAACTAGCCAGTGGCTCCTTATCACAACTAGAGTAAAATCTCAAGCCCTCACCATGGTTTGCAAGGCTCTGCGAGATGTGGCCCTGGCCTGCCTCTCAGCCTTCACCTTGAATTTCCCGCTTCGTTCACTCTGTTCTAATTCCACGGCACCTCTTCAGTGCCTGCAACATGCCAAGTTCCGTTCCTTCTCACCAAGCTCCAGTGGTGTTGACTGTTGCCCCTGCTTGGAACACTCTGCCACTGCATCTCTGAGCAGCTATTTCCTCGTTATTCTTTGTGTTAGAAGGATGCTAGGACAGTGCCCTTGCACCGGCAGGTCGAATGAAGGAGAGAAAACCGAACGTTCCTTGAGCGCAATCGTGTGAGATGACCACATTCTAGGCAGAGACCCCACGCAAGAGCTCTGGGTTCGCCCAATGCCCTAAGGTCATCATTCTGTCTTCTGTTTCCCACCTCCCTCCCCATCCTACCAAACACAGTCTCGTGGAAATAAAACAGGAACACGGGCACATGTGTAGGCATGCAGCCCTCCCAGTCGGAGGGAGAGCCAGGACCACAGCTAGGTTCCTTGTCCCCTCAATCCCAGGCCTTAGGTCTTTCTTTCTTTCACACTACCACATATGCACATCAGTACCCGGGTATTAGTCTGCCAGGGCTGCCATAACAAAATACCCACAATGGGTGGCTTAAACAACACAAATTTATCTTCTCACAGGGCTGGAGGCTAGATGTTGGCAGTGTGGTTTCTTCTGCGGCCTCTCCACTTGGCTTGCAGAAGGCCACCTTCTCTCCGTGTCCTCACGTGGTCTCCCCTCTGTGCGTGCCCCCCTGGTACCTCTGTGTGCCTCCAAATTTCCTCTCCTTATAAGGACACCAGTCAGATTAGATTAGGTTCCTTCCTAATAGCCTCATTTTAACCTAATCGCTTCTTTAAATGCCCTATCTTCAAACACAGTCATAATCTGAGGCCCTGGGGCAGAGGGCTTCAACATATGAATTTGGGGGAACATAAGTCAACCCATCATAGGTGCATAGACAATAATAACCTCAAAAGGACAGAACTCTGCTGGTCTGGTTACCAGAAATGATCTGTCTATTCCGGCTCACACTATGCCCTGTCCAGAAGCTCTGGAATCTGATATGGCTATTTCTGTCATTTCCTGGCAGTCTGTCTCTTGAGACCTCTCGATAATATTTAATTACGGAAATTCTCAAGCATAGCCCAAAATAGAGAAATTAGTTCAATAAATCCATAGTTGACCAAGAATTATCAACATTTATCAGCCTTGATTTGTTTACCCAAAGCCTCCAGATCGTTTTCAAGCAAATCCCAGGCATCACATCATCTCAACTGCAAATGTCCCAGTAAATATCTACAATACAAAATGAGCTTTATGTAAAATAGTATCCTATTCCCCAAATTAACAATACTTGCTTAATACCATCTAGTACCTAGTCCATATTCAGGCTTCCCTGATTGTCTCAGAAAAATGTCTTTGATAGTAGGTTCATTTAAATCCAAATGGAAACGAGCTTCACATGTTACACTTGGAGGCTAGGTCTCTTTAGTGCCTTTAATCCATGTAACATTTTGAAGTCAAGTGCATGTTGGCTCCGTACTCAGAGCACTTCCTCACTTAAGATGTCAAAATGGAGCATCCATCATCTAAGGTACAAGAACCCAAGGGCTCGGGTCCCCCATGACCGGGAGGGTGTTGTCGTCTACACCTACCTAGCATAGATCAACGAATGATTTCACCTCGGGGGCGGGGTGCAGCTCCTGAAAGAGACGCTCTTTCCCTTTCCAAGGGAGCTTTGTTCTGAATTTGGATTAATTTAAATGGCGCGTGCACAGAAGGAATTTGTAAGATGTGTTTACGGAATAATCGTGACCGATACTCATGCGATGTGTGCGTTTATAAGTGGGAGTGTGTGTGCAGTAGGTCTTTGAGGGGGCTCCTGTGTGCCCCCTCTTTAACGTTGATCAATACAGTCAATCACTAACAAGGGAATTGGGGTGAACTGTGCTGGGTCCCCTTATGGAAGGTTCTTTCATTTGGTATGTTCGTCGCAAATACATTTATCAGGCAATGTTATTACACAGGGAGAGGAACTATAAAAACACACTTTTAAGCGTTAAGGTTTACCATTCCATCGTCTGTTCACACTTTAATCACCAAGAACTTTGGGGCTGGTCTTTCAAACTATTATTCCTGAACAGCTGTGTGCTCTAAAATTGATAGTCGTCTTAGTTGATGGATCCACAAAAAAAATGGTTAAATATTCAACACAACTCCGAATGGCTGCAGCCACCTAGTCTTAAAATTTCCCTCCAAAGCATATATAACAGCTTGATATGAGCAACTTATTCCTGTTTACTGAAGCAATTATTCAGTCGTTGTTACTGAATAAGCCCCAGAAACGGTACATTTCTTCAAAAGGAATAATGATATATATATATATATATATATATATATATATTTTTTTTTTTTTTTTTTTTTTTTTTTTTTTTTGCGGTACGCGGGCCTCTC
>NC_041230.1:47279880-47288011 GCF_002837175.3 Physeter macrocephalus | reverse complement strand
TGCGGTACGCGGGCCTCTCCCGCTGCGGAGCACAGGCTCCGGACGCGCAGGCTCAGCGGCCATGGCTCACGGGCACAGCCGCTCCGCGGCACGTGGGATCTTCCCGGACCGGGGCACGAACCCGCGTCCCCTGCATCGGCAGGCGGACTCTCAAACACTGCGCCACCAGGGAAGCCCTGTGATGTATTTTTAAATGCATATTACTCCCTATCACTTTGAACGTTACAATCTACATGAAACACTGGAGGATTCATGATATATTTGTTTCTCAATCACACAAAGGCCAGACTAGCAAGAACAGCGCCAGACACGGAGAATCTCTGCCTCATTTAGCCAGCTGGCTTTAAAGAAATTCGTATGACATATCCTCCTGTCGTGACTTGTCCCCTTCACTTTCTAAAATCCCTGTTGAGTGGTCATTAGGTCCTAACATCTGGCCTTGACAAACAGATAAGTTACTTGTGGTCCAGATGCCAGTAAATGTACGAGCAGAAAATAAGACTGTTCAGAGAGAGGCGAAACACACACACGCCCTCAGGTCCCTTAACTTTCACAGCGTCAAGAGGACAGGTGAGCCCTGGCACATACCAGGTGTGAGCAGCGCGGCAAAGTGGGGCTGCAAGGGCTTGGTGGGGTGGGTGTGCACAGGGGCGGGGAGGGGGCAATGTACAGGCAGAAGCAGCCCGCTCGTCGCTTGAATGCGCTGCTTCCGTAAGCAAGTCTCCGGGCACTTAACTGTATGTCCGACTGGGCGCCTCGGTACGCCATTTGAGAAACGAGTGCCCAGCCGCCTCAGATGCACAGGCCACTGGGTGATCCGGGGGAACAATTAGATGTGGGTAAAAAGACCTGTACTCAGGGGTCCAGGTGGGAAAGACGAGCAGGTCAACCCGGGGGACGTTCACGCAGGAAAGTCACTGCCAGATCAAGGGAACGCGGGGAGCGACATAAAATAAACCACAAGTCCCGGCCCCGGCTGGTAAGCCAGCAAACGGGCACTTTGGATCGCAAAGCAGATTCAAACTCCACGTGAACCAACAAGCGCCGAATGACACGGCAGTTCGTTTTTACGGCGTGTTGAGAGGCCCAAAAACGTGAGGGACGCGGCAGCGTGTTGACCCGAGAAGCTCTTGGAAGAGCTGCACAGACAACCGAGTGGTTCAGAAGACGCTGTGATGAAGAAAAGACGTACACGGTCTTCGTCAGATGAGGGGGGCCACGTCAGAGACGACCAGAATTCACCTGTAATATCCAGAGCTCAGGAAGACGGACTCCAACAGGGCCCGATTACTTCCCTGAACCATAGGGGCCGGGAACCTTCCGGCTTCCCTTCAGCCAAGCACCAGCCAACACACTTCTCTCTGTGGTCGCTGCCTAGCTTCAATGAGTTAATCTCGTTTTCCAGATGAATTGTGATTTTTGTCTCCCAGAGGCTGTGATTACAGGACGAAAGTACGGTGTTAACTGGAGGGCTGGGGGGCGGCAGGGGGCAGTTTTCATCCTCCCATTCCCCGGCCCCCCTTTCTATTTTTAATGGAGTTAGAAGAACGCAAAGAATCTAATCGTAGGGAACTCTGAAATGACACGCACGGCGATAAACCTTTCGGATGAATTATGTCACCTCGTAAGAGGTCAGAGGCCCAATTTATCTTCGTGTTTGGAAACACAGTTTACGGTCCTGACAAAATTTAAAACACATCTAGGGCAAAATAAATGTGTAAACGGCACTGCGTTTTCAACTGTCTCCCCCCATATTTTTGAGTTGCTCCTGAAACATCAGTCAGCAAACAGGTATGTGCAGAGGACCTGTTACACGGAAAGCATATTCTGCTAGGTGCTGTGAAGAAAAAAAAAAAAAATTTCAAGCCAGCACCTGGGTTCTCCCTGCAAGGTGCTTTACACCTCTGGGTGACTGACTGTGCACGCCATTTTTCTCTTTCAATTAAAAAGCATTTTTTTTGGAGTGTAGATGCCCATAACGAGCGCCCTTGGAGGCACAGACCCTGGTTCTAATCCCAGTTTTCACCTGTATTAAACTAAGAGGTGTTGAGCAAGCTGCTAACCCTCTCTGAGCCCGTTTGTTTCATCAGGAAAGGAGTACCCAACTTTCAAGGTGGCTGTAAGGAGATGTAACACAGTATCTGTAGCTTTTAGCCGGTGACAAGTGTTTCATGAGGCGTAACTTTGAAAGTAATTATGATTTCCCAGGGTACTTACGGAATCACAGAATGCTATCCAGACCATGTGGTAGAGTGGGGTGGAAACTAAAAGATGCCCTAAGTAGGGGCCTGATGGAACAGCTAAAAGTACAGGATGCCCAGTTGAATTCTAACTTCAGATAGACAACACATTATTTCTTAGTCTAAGTATATCCCACACAATATTTCTAAAGTATTGATGTGTCCCAAACAGTGCATATCCTACACTTACACTAAGAAATGATGTGCTGTTTATCTGAAATTCAAATTTAACTGGGTGTCTTATATTTTATCTGGCAATGCTAGGTATAGGATTTGAGCCTTACTAGCTACAAAACTCGGGGACAGATAGCGTAACTCCTGAGGCTCAGTCTCCTCATCTGTGGCACAAGGCTAACTGTAAAGATCACACCTGCCCCATTCACATGGTTGTGGCGAGAGTCCAGTTGTGTACCTGAGCGTGTTTTGTAAGCTGTAAAGTATCATTCCTTTTCTAATGTTTGTTTATTGGCTCGTCTGTTTATTGCTTTACAATAGAAACTCATCTTAAGGTTCATCTGAGCCCTTCATTTTACAGAGGGGACTGTTTGAGGGGAGGGGGATTCTTGCCTAAGGCTTTACAGCGGGTGAGAGGGGAAATCCTCTGTTACAAGCAGGTGGTGAGTGCTTCCTCCCCTCCCCTATGCACATCTTGGCAGCGTCCAGCAGGACTGCAGCACCTGGTAGAGCAGTATTTGCTCTCAAGACCACAATGGCACGTGTCAGAGGAGAGCATCCTTCATAAGGATGATCTCTGACCACTGAAGTATGAAGGGAAGGCTTTAAACAGATGTCTATACTTGATTATCCTTTCCTATTCTTTGAGATGGAGATTGTAATCCGGAGAGGGTAGATGCTTCAGGCTGCAAAGTTTCTACCTATTTGGAGCGCCGCCTGCAGCATTTAGACCATCTTGGTGTAAATCCTGGCTTACCCACTCCCTAGCTGGAAGCAACTTGCTTAATCCCCCCCAAGACTTCATTTTTTTTTTTTTTTTTTTGGTGGTATGCGGGCCTCCCTCTGTTGTGGCCTCCTCTCCCGTTGCGGAGCACGGGCTCCGGACGCGCAGGCTCAGCGGCCATGGCTCACGGGCCCAGCGGCTCCGCGGCACGTGGGATCCTCCCAGACCGGGGCGCGAACCCGATTCCCCTGCATCGGCAGGCGGACACGCAACCACTGCGCCACCAGGGAAGCCCCGCCCCCAGACTTCATTTTATACAAGGGTAAGAGGACCTACCTGTCCGAGTCATTAAGAATATTACGTAACACCGTACATAACACAGCAATATCTCACTACGCTCTTCCTTGGCACACGCTTAGCATGAAATGACTATTAACTTTTTATTTTTTTTTAATGTGTGGGCAAACACACTAAGCAATGAAATCCTAAATTACTTTAGATGATTATTTAACTTAAAATGGCCTTGTTTAAGCACATATTTCTCAATCAACAGATACAAAAGAGCGCCAACTAAAGAATACGGGGCAGGGGCTCTTTATACTTGAAAAGCTCGACTATCACTGATTCCGAATACCCCTGGCTCTCATTTGCCAGTCCGCTCCTGACGTGGCAGAGGAGAGCTCTGATTCACAGACTCTTCTTTTTAAATAAATAAATAAATTTATTTATTTATTTATGTCTGTCTGTCTGTCTGTCTCTGCTGGGTCTTTGCTGCTGTGCGCAGGCTTTCTCTAGTTGTGGAGAGCAGGGGCTACTCTTTTTTTTCTTTTTTTTTTTTTTTTTTTTGTGGTATGCGGGCCTTCCCCTGTTGTGGCCTCTCCCGTTGCGGAGCACAGGCTCCGGACGCGCAGGCTCAGCGGCCGTGGCTCACGGGCCCAGCCGCTCCGCGGCATGTGGGATCCTCCCATACCGGGGCGCGAACCCGGTTCCCCTGCATCGGCAGGCGGACGCGCAACCACTGCGCCACCAGGGAAGCCCCAGGGGCTACTCTTCATTGCGGTGCGTGGGCTCTGGTGTGCGTGCTTCAGTACTTGTGGCACGAGGGCTCAGTATTTGTGGCTCACGGGTTTAGTTGCTCCACGGCATGTGGGATCTTCCCGGACCAGAGCCCGAACCTGTGTCTCCTGCATTAGCAGGCGGATTCTAAACCACTGGGCCACCAGGGAAGCCCCTTCACAGACTCTTCTGATGCAAACATCCAGAACGATCGGAGAAAGAACCTGCAAAAAGAGCCCATGAAAATGCGTCCCTGGTTCTTAAGCAATATTGTAGGTGATGAGGCATGGACACGTGTGCATTGCTGATCTTTTGTACAGTGCACACCTATTTTACATTTGTATATTTGGGGGCTCTACACAAATGATGGGGGAAAATAAGAGATTTTTGCACGCAGGTTAAGTCTGAGTAGGGTAACTTTTGAAGATGCCAGGGGACTTTCCTGGTGGCGCGGTGGTTAAGACTCCGCCTGCCGTTGCACAGGACACGGGTTCGAGCCCTGGTCCGGGAAGATCCCACAAGCTGCGGAGCAACTAAGCCCGTGCACCACAACTACCGAGCCTGCGCTCTAGAGCCTGCGAGCCACAACTACTGAAACCCACACGCCCAGAGCCCGTGCTCTGCAACAAAAGAAGCCACCGCAATGAGAAGACCACGCACCGCAACGAAGAGTAGCCCCTGCTCGCCGCAACGAGAGAAAGCCCGCATGCAGCAACAAAGACCCGACGCGCACAAAGATAAAATAAAATTTACAAAATACGTTTAAGATATCAGAGGATGGCTTCTGTCCTTAAATGCTCCTATTCTGAATGGGGGTGAAGGGTGGAACTGGGGTGGGAGGAGAAAAATAAACCTCTTAACATGAGACTACCTCAGGCCTCAGAATCAACGCTGCAGCTAAGCTTTTATGACAACTCGGGATGTCAATTATGCAAATAATTTGTTCTTGAAAGGAAACAATTTAATCTTCTTTTTAAAATATTCAATAGTTTACATGGAATATTGTCTCCTTAGGCCTGCTGGGTAAGTGACTGATTCACTTCCAAAGGCGGTTTGTCCCCTAAGTCAGGTGTAGGGGTAGGTGCTGGGGAGAACCTTCTGAGAAGGTGATGGGCCCATCGGTACTTGTGGGGACACGAGTCAAAAGGGAGATTTCAGGCTTGAGAAAGGATGGCCCTAAAGTCTTTCTTCTTCTGGATGAATTGTCAATGCTTCCATAATTGGAAAGACATCAAGTTCTAAGGGATACGTGACCAAGTACCAGGCCAGAGACAGGCTGTGGATATCCTGAGTTCTCCTCTTCCTCCCCTGCAGCTTCTTTCCAGTTGACAAATGAAAAGGTTCAGAAAAAGAAATGAAAAGACGGAAAAAGAGAAGAGTTTGGGTCCTGAGAAAGCTACAGAGAGATGGAGCCCTTGACTACAGAAAGGAAGAAAGAAATGGGAGATGGAATTGTGATGGGGTCAGGGTTCCCCCAAAGAGAATGTTCTTGGAGAAAACACCTAACCTAACAGCAGAGGCAGAAAATGGCACAGATGCTTTAACCTGACCCTGGAAAGAAAGAATAAATGTGTCTAAGGATGTGGGTGTGGGTGTGGGCAAGTTAAAGGCAACTGTCTTCAAAAAGCTACCCTGATGGTCTGGAAAAGAATATACAGAGTCAAATGAGGGAAAAGTTACTCCAAAAAGGTATACGTACTTATCTCAGGTATTTTCTTTTTTGATAACTTTATTAAATATGGAGCTTGACAAGATGAAAATGTTTGAATTAAAATGTATTTTAATAAACCATAATGGCAAAGATTATTTTTTAAAAAGAATATATATATGCGTATAACTGAATCACTTTGCTGTACAGCAGAAATTAACACATTGTAAACCAACTATATTTCGATAAAAAATGCATTTTAATAAACAAGGTGTGATTATGTTTATGATCAAATATGAGTGAATTCAGTTTTTAAGAAAAACCTGCCATCTGTGACTGCAAAGTGTACGCCACTAGGCAGTAAGCTTCTCGAGGATACAAATCTATCTAACTCATTTCTATATCCACAGCATCTAAACCATGCTCAACACTCAATAAAGGTTATTTAGTGAATATATAGATGAATGCCTAGACCTAGCAGGTCATATTCCTTAAACAAGATATACTACCACCACCTGGTGGCAAAGTACTAGAATTGCAGGAATAGGGGTTTGGTTTTGTTCTTATTTTTAATTAGTATGCACAAAAGCAGTCTTCTCTGATGGTGTACGTGACATTCCACAGAGTCACCAAATACAAAGAACGAGAGGAAGTAAAAAAGCAAATAAATATTAAACTGTTTTGTTCCGATAATCCCAAACAACATCAGCTTTTCCCAGTCCTTTCCTGTTATTTTAAATATTTGTTTCACGAAATCCTCCCTGATTTTTTAGGCTGCACAACTGCAGACTAAGAGCAGAGCTGGGTTCTCACATTAGCTTAGCGAGCGTGTAAGGGGGAAGGGGCGCTTGACTGACAACTGACACACGGATGACAGAACAAAGGCAGAGCTCCCACTCAGCACCCTTCTCATTTTTACAGCCACATTTGCCTGTCCTTGTTTTCCTATTCTCACAAGAAGACCCTTTGACTCTTTCTGCTTTGTTTTGTTTTATGTTTCACACAGGCCATGTTGTCAGTTAGGTCCGGAAGCTACAATGAATATAAAGTGTGGGGCAGGACAACGTTTGATAAATGTAAACAATATGCAGACAGAAAACCTCTCAGATGAAAAATCCACATACATTTTTAACGGCCGGCAGACTGAATGCAAATGGCTTTGGAAAATCTAAGTGGTGGGCTTTTTAATATCAAAGAAAATCACAGCCTTTTCTCTAGCACTAAAAACACCGCTGCACTAAAAAGGAATCGGTAACCAAATAAAACAGGCAGCTGATCTTCACGCAAAAGTCACTGCCGCTGCCCTAACCTTAGAAGCAATGTTGCCCTTCTAGAAATGTTAAATGGGGCCTAGGGTGAGCGAACTGGGAATGCTGCTATTTTTTAAGGCCCCCTCTTACAAAAATAAAATAAAATAAGAGTTGGCCCGGCTCACAAATGAAGCCACGTGATGTCAATGCTTGGAAACTGCTGGGTCTCAGTTGTTTTCCAAGTCACCGCACTGGCAGTCTTGCCTGAAAGAAAGGAGTCAATAGGGAGAAAATAAATAGAGCATTTCCAGAACTCACCCAGCAGCTTGGAAAACTGTCTGCTTACCATTACACAGTTTTAACATGTCATAATCATTTTCACAGTTAAGACACCCTTCCTGCAGTTTAGACCAAGAATGCATGACTAATTTTAACCACTTGTGAAAATCTCCTAATGGAAATTTCAAACAGCTTTTATGGATTAGAGTTTCGTAAACTGTATGGAGAGAGCCCAGCAGACACCGAGCCGGAATCCTCCTCACGTTGACCTGTCGATACCTAACGAGTTCCTGGGTAACAGTGGGCGATCACACGGTCCTTACAGGAACTGTATTTCTTCTCGGCACCGCATGTATTATACATTCACCGTATAAAAAGTAGAACCAAATCTCATGACAATACAGACAAAGGAGAACGGAAGGTAGGTGGTGTGTTACCGTCTCAAGCCTCACCAGAAACTTTTGGTAATGAGCAAACTCTAGAGGTCAGCCCACCTCTTAGGTCTCACTGAGTTCAAATCACACAGTGTTACGGTGGGGAGCAGTATTCCCATTTTACAGACCGAAACTGAGGCTCAGAGAGGTTGGATCACTGGGTAAGGGTAACACAACTGCTAGTGGTTTAAAAAAAAGAAAAGGAAAAAAAAGTCCCAAGCTGACCCTTTCCACCATGACATGCTGAGTTGAACAGCATCTAGAGAATTTTTTTTTTTTTTTTTTTTTTTCGGTACGCGGGCCTCTCACTGTTGCGGCCTCTCCCG
>NC_041230.1:47277211-47279686 GCF_002837175.3 Physeter macrocephalus | reverse complement strand
CCCTGCATCGGCAGGCGGACTCTCAACCACTGCGCCACCAGGGAAGCCCCTCATCTACAGATTTGAAACACACGGCTGGGGGACTGAAGAAGCAAGTTCCCTTGGAGGTGGATGATCGCGATGGTTGTACAACAACGTGAATGTACTTAACGCCACTGAATTGGACACTTAAAAATGGTTAAAATGGGGGCAGGACAGGAATAAAGACGCAGACATAGACAATGGACTTGAGGACACGGGGAGGGGGAACGGTAAGCAGGGACAAAGTGAGAGAGTGGCATGGACATATATACACCACCAAATGTAAAATAGAGAGCTAGTGGGAAGCAGCCGCATAGCACAGGGAGATCAGCTCGGTGCTTTGTTTCCACCTAGAGGGGTGGGATAGGGAGGGTAGGAGGGAGACGCAAGAGGGAGGGGATATGGGGATATATGTATAAAGAGAGCTGATTCACTTTGTTATACAGCAGAGACTAACACACCAGTGTAAAACAATTATACTCCAAAAAAGATGTTAAAAAAAAAAGGCATTTTCCAAGTGAGTTGAAAATCATACTGTTATTCAAATATTCACTAAATACGTATTGAGTTCATACTAAAAAAAAAATGGTTAAAATGGTAAATTTTAGGGTATATAAATTTGACCACAAGTGGAAAACAAAAAAAGAAGAATTAAGTTCAAAAACTGCTTTTCACTGAGATTGAGAAGAGGAAGATGGTGGTCAGCATAGTCTGAAGAATACTCTGTTTTACCTGCCGTGCTAGAAACTCAGAGCGTTAATTTAAAAAAAAAAAAAAAAAAAAATTAAGGAAAAAAATCCTCCCTTTTAGGAAATCAAGATCAGTGGGATAGTCGGAAACACATCTAGGTTTCTTTTCTTTCTCTGTCCCCAAATTCAAGCATCTGGAGTTTCTGGGGTTTTCTAATCACCTTTATGGCGACCCCAACTCCTCCACTCTTAGCACTTTTCACAGAAGGTGGAGGAGAAGCAGGGATTAGGCTCAGAGGCAAACAAGGCGAAGGGCTGCCCAGGTGCCCGAGTTATGATACACAGAGAGAAGGGGCAGGAAGAAAAAAAACATCAAAATTAATGTCCTCTCTCCCGGTTCTTAATTTTCCTCCTGGCTAAAGTCCAGGTCCTTGCAGCCCTCAGCTTAACTCCCCATCCTCAGGAGAGGCTTCCCTGGTGCCACTAAGCACCACAGGGTCCCGTAAGTCCAGAGGCTTGCCTTTGAGACTGATTCCCTTTGGAAAGAGCAGCAAGTTCTCCTGTGTTGACGTAGGAGAGAAAGTCTGGGGCAGGTGTTTGCTCTGGAAGCCCAGGATTCCGGGGGTGGGGCGGGGGGCAGGAAAGGGGGGTCGCGAGGGTGCACACTCTGGTCCCTTTCTCCTGCAGCGAGCACGGCGGAATTAAAAGGGGAGGGGGAGGGTACAGCTGCTCTCAGGAAGCACTTTCCGTGGCCCCAGAGCACACAGCTCGCCTCTACACATGCTCTGAAAAATGGGTCCAGGAAACAGTGGACACCCCTCTGCTCCTTCCTTGCCGTTCTCAAGCCACGTTCTGTTCCTGCACTGTTGACTTTCCACCTGGAGATGCAGTCATTCACCCACTCCTCTGTCTACGAGCTCCTGGCCGCCAGGAAACCCTACGGGGCCATTTCTTCCTTCGCCTCTATTACTGGGGCCTCCCCCCCAGCTCCCCACACCAGGAGCAGAGGCATCGCTGAGCGCAACTCAAGCTGTATCCCCAGCAGACGGCTCACATCAGATGCCCTCTCGGAGCGAGGGCCCGAGCTGCCCAACCAGGTCCCAAGGAGCCCCAAACCTAACTCTCTGGTTTACGACGTAGTTCAGACACGTCACCTTTGTGTGTTTTCTTCCGGCCCTTCCCCTCCTCTTGCTCCCCAAATCCCCCACATAGAAAAGAAGGAAAGAACAAGGGAGGTGGGTGGAGGGCTGTGGAAAAGGGTGGGCAGAGGCGCGGAGGGGAGCCGGCCTGGGTTCCAAGTCCCGGGCTGCCACCTGCTACGTGGCCATGAGGTCTGCGGTCTCCTCGTCTGTCAAGTGGGGATGCTGTGGGAACATTAGGAAGAAGCAGGGTAACTAAAGAACCAAAACAAACACCTATGCAGCGCTCATTACCTGCCAGGCCCTGTTCAAGTGTTTTCTGTAACACTGTACATTTCATTCTCACCGTCAACCCTGTGAAATAAGTACCATCATTATCCCTCCTTCAAAGATGAGGAGATTAGGCAGAGAGAGGTTGACTAACTCGCCCAAGGCCACACAGCTATACCTGGCAGTCGGGATTGAACCCCAGGCAGCCTGGCCCCAGGCTGTGTCCATCACATGACACTGTACTTTCTACTGCTGCACTCAGTGAAGGCCCTTAATAAACAGCGATTCCTTGCCCCCTGCCTTTTTTTTTTTGTTTTTTTTTTTTTGTTTTTTTTTGTGGTACGCGGGCCTCCCTC
>NC_041230.1:47243290-47277089 GCF_002837175.3 Physeter macrocephalus | reverse complement strand
GGGCGCGAACCCGGTTCCCCTGCATCGGCAGGCGGACGCGCAACCACTGCGCCACCAGGGAAGCCCGCCCCCTGCCTTTTGAAATTCTTTTCACCACAGTCCTTTGGGTTGATTTTCAATAAGCTTCGATCCTCTGGATGTTGTACTCTTTCAGCTTTCTTCAATTAGCTGGAAATCATTCAGTAAATATTCATTCAGCACCCGTTCTGTGCCACGCACCATGCTAGCGACGGCCGCTTCTCCAAGACCTGGCTCTGGTGGCTTTGGCCAGCATGACTCTGAGGTGACCGTAGCCAGGCCCACTGCAGGTCCACAAATGCCACAAGAAATACTACACAGAAGCACAACAGGGTGGCAAAGCAAGAGGCGGTCCTGTAGGACAGAAGGCAGACCCCTGAGCGCTAGCACGGCCCCTCCCCCAGGCTCATGGTTTCCTTGGTCCTTGGACCTAGTTTCCTTGCGCAGCCTGCGCCGACCGTGAACTTGGGCACACCTCTGTAAGTGTCCTTGGCCCACCTACTAGTGCAGGTTACAAAGACAACCCTAGGGCAGTGTTTCTCAAGGGGGGCGTTGCCGGCATCTTGACGAAGGGCGTTTCTCTGCCCTATGGGAAAGGCCACACCTGGCGGAACGCTCAGCGTCCTGTCTCCCTAGCCACCTGCCCTCCCTGAGGCAGACGGTGCCCTGGTTACCTTGTGATACAAAATGCCCAAAGTGCGAGGAGGGAACAGCGCCACGCCGAGCTAAGAACCACGGTCTTAGAAGATGTGACTGCAAGTCAGATGACCCCATGTGAGATGCCCCGATATTATTTTCTGGTCTGGAGAGACAGAACATAGGGGAACAGGGTACGGAATTCCATCAGGTTCAAAGGTGATTTAGAGCTGGCCAGAAGATAATTACAGAGAAGAGCCTGAAGAAATGCAAGCCGCAATTAAGCGAGGTGCCACCTGGTGGAGGGTGCAGGTGTCGGTACTCAGAGAAAACAAGTGATCTGTCCTCTTTAAGAAACAGAACCAATGATAATTGTTGCATCTATAAAAAGGCGGTTGTCCTGGAAGCACTGGTGACCATGAGAAACGAGTTCACATGTCGCCCAGGAGCCTCACTGGCTGTAAAGAAACCTCAGGATGATGAGAAGCAGACCTAAACTTACACGGCAGGTAACCCCCACACAGCTTGGTATGACATCACTGTTTCCTTAGTGCACAGACATCGTTTAACCACAGGGAGACTTACATAAAAGGATGAACGCCGTCTTCACAACCACCCTATGAGATAAGTACTATCATAATTTCCTTTTGAAGGTGAGCAGAATAAGCACAGAGAGGTCAAGTTACTTGTCCGAGGCCACACAGCAACCAACTCCAAAGCCAGGCAGACGGCGTTGGAATTAAACCTAAAAATATCACGCTTTTATGTGAGAATTAAACCTAAAAATATTGAGATAATCAAAAGGAGAACAATAATGCTACTGTGTTGGCACAGCTTCACACACGTGGTACCTTATGAACCTGTGATATCTGAGTTGGGCCTTCGGGAGCAGGGTTGGCAAACTATGGCCCCTGGGCCAAATCTGGCTCACCACTTGTTTGTGTAAATAAAGTTTTACTGGAACACAGCCAGGTCCACTCGTTTATGTATTGCCTGGGGCTGCTTTCATATAAAGGGTTAACTTGTTGTGACAGACACCATCTGAACTGCAAATTCACAAATATTCACTATGTGGCCCTTTACAGAAAAAGTCTGCTCACTCCTGCTCTAGAATTATACATTAGCCTAATAGTTTCCATTTTAAATGCATAAATAGTAATCACTACAGCACTGTGACTGTAGGCAAAAATATCACTAAATTTATAAAAGTATCAGAACATTCAGTAAGCTTAAGGTTCACCATAATTGAAGTTTATTATATAAATATGCAAATCACTTACATTCTTGGGAAGTTTGTCAGTAAAAATACTTGAAAAGGAAATCTAAATATTACATTTGTAAATGCAGCTTCATGTTTTCAAGGTCTGTACCTAAATGCATACATGAGCTGAAATATTATTCTACAGCTCCTCCAAAACGACCGCTAAAATTTGTCAGGCTTGCCAGCAACATATTAAGACTTGTCAGTTGAACTTACAAGCCTAGAGAAGAGCTACGATTTGGAATTGGTCACGTGAACAAAAGAACTTTTCATTTTAAAAACCAAGGTAAACCTCTGGACGTTCTCTTCTGCTCACAAAGGCCACCCTAGAAGCTTTCGGAAACCCCCAGTAATAACCTGGATCTCGAATCTTCTACCCTCTGCTTGTCGGTGGGAAAGAGAAGTCGAAGTATTCCAGAGCAAGCCTAAGTCTTAATTGGCACCAACGCCTGAATCCAGACCCAGCCTGCGTTGTTTGACCCAGTTCAGGGTGTGACTCTCTTCGATAATGGGGGCTGAGCCAGGCCAAAGGATCCCACCCAGGAGAAACACCAAGGAAAGATGCCAACGTGGGTTAATTTTTAAAAGATACATATACACGTACAAATACGTATGTGTATATACACACACACAATGATGACTAATGGTTAACACCACTTTATCTTATTTAATATGGCATTTATAATTCATCAAGCCCTTTCAAACGCACTACGTCTCTTGATCTGGTGAAATAACGCAGCCATTCAGGGGGCAACGTGAGCTTCAGAAGGAGGATGCTCTGGAGTGCTGCCCGCCTACAAGTAGCATGGCCTGGGGCTAAACACCCGACTGCTTGGTTTGCTCAACAGTAAGCCGGGGGGATACTAACACCTACCTCACGGGCAACTGTCAGGATCAAAACAGAGCGTGGGTGAAACGTGGGCTCAGCACCCTGCCTGGTACGCAGTAATGGCACCATGGTTCTTCCACGCCGTCACTGTGACCAGCACCATTCTAGAAAAGCCCTGCGAGGTCAGAACTCCAGGCACTACTATCCCCCTTGGGGAGGAGGATGCCAGGAGCCGAGAGTTTAAACGACTTGACCGAAGGCCTGCACCCCCAGGCAGGGGCACCGTATTTCTGACTCCCAGGCCCCGTGGAGGTCATGTGTACTGTGTTCCCTGCCTATCCTGCTGAGCGTCTCAAACTTGACACCATCAGAACCAACCCACAGACTGCAGGCCCCACCCCCGGGAACTCTGACTCAGTAGATCCGCAGTGGGGTTCCAGAATTTGCCTCTTTAACAAGTTTCCAAGTGACCGCAAGGCTGCTGGGTCCGGGGACCCCACTTTGGGAGCCACTGGTCTCACTCAGTACAGCCCCGTCAGGGAGTCACCGCTGCCCTCCCTCCCACAGTGAATCTGGTGCGTACCCGTGGGCCACTGAAGTGTCTGTCACCTGCTCGGTGCTTACTAGATGGCTTTAGTTGATTATTTTATTTTACTTTATTTTTGCCCCGGAGCCATTCAGTCTGGCTTGAGTCTCTCAGCCAACAAGTCCGCCCCGATTTCTGTGATCCATGTGAGCACTGGCCCTTGGATTTGGAAAAGCTGTTTTCTTTCCAGCTGTGACCTTGGCGGCTCTCCACACAGACTGCCTTTCCAGCTCGGCTCTGCCGTCTCTGACCCAGCCCTGGAACCCCCCTTAGCAGGCCACAGCCTCACAGGTGGGACCGGCGTGCCACTCTCTGATGGAGCCGCCTAAACCCCGCCCCTGCGACCTACCTCCATCGTGAACGACAAGCGACCCTGCTCGCAAACGAGGGCATCAACGTGCCCCGCCATCAGAGCAACTGCACGCAGCCAGGTACGGCAGGATGGACGAAAGCTCATTCTCTGACTCTTTGGTGGCCTGTTTCCTGCTTGTAAAATGAAGAAGAGGCACAAAAGGCACAGGAGAGAATTCAAAAGGAACGGGGGCGAGAAGTGGGCTGGGGGAGCTTTGCTCCCTAGAACTCAGAACATGTGATGCTGTGGATATAAATAATGTAATAATAATAATAGGAGTGGTAGTAATAATAATAAGTGGAGCTGGCACCAGCAGGGCTTTCATAGCTGAACACTATTTTGACAACAAATGTTCGTATTTCATTTGAAATTTATGAAACCTTTGTGCCTGTAATCCCACGAGCAGCAACAGGGTAAATGGAAGTAGCAGGCAGTCCAGATTAATAATATTTTGCTTCGTGTTGGAAGGGCACTTGAAAGAAGAAGCTTGCTTTATCTGTCCCCTGTTTTTACGGTCCTGGGGTTGGAACAGACTGAGGCTTCTAAAGTTGGCTGGGAAAAATTCACAGACGTGTTATTAATTTATGGGAAACCGAAGGACCCACCCCAAGGTTTAAGTAGGCCATTTAGAAACGGCCAGGAGGAGGTGTGAGATCCACAACAGCATGCGGTGACAAAAAAAGCGTGGTGGGGGGACTCGGGGCTTAAATCAAAGGCGGGAAGACGACCCTCCGTAAGCTGCGAGAGTTGATATTCTAATAAAGCGTCCTTACGAGAAAAAGCAATCTGTTCACATATGAATCCTGCCATATGCTTCCACCTTTTCATGGTCTACAAGGCCATGTCAGTAATTTCCAGTAGTTACACGGGCACGCAGGATGCCTTGGCTGGTTAATGTGAATAAATGGGCTGGATTTACTGTTTTTCTAACGCTCAATCGAAACACCATGCAGGCTGCTACCAGAAGCAAAGTAGGATTTATGGGTCTGCGCTGAATTTCAAACGGACGCAGGAGCAAAACAACGGAAAGGCAGACTGACGTGTCGTCTAATGTTTCGCAGGGAAGGCTGCCGCTCCCTTGACAAAGCTAAGGGTATTGTTTGAGGAGACGGAGGAAGGGCCCCCTAAGAATGTGGCTCTTTCTGTCCGAGCGTTCGCAGACGCACTCAAGGATGTGGCCACAGCTTGCACACAGGCACACGTGCCCCACAGGTCTCTTGGGGACTCCTTGGACCCCAGTCCTAACCTATGACCTTCGCATTTCTAAATCGTCTCGATGTTTTTTTTAAGTTTTCATTGAAACATAGTTGATTTACAATGTTGTGTTGGTTGCAGGTAAACAGCAAAGTGACTCAGATACACGTGTGTGCGCGCATTCTTTTTTAGATTCTTTTCTACTATAGGTTATTACAAGATACTGAGTATAGTTCCCTGTGCTGCAGTAGGTCCTTGTTGGTTATCTATTCCATACAAAGTAGCGGGTATAGTTTAATCCCCAAATCCTAAGTAATCCCTCCCTACCTTTCCCCTTTGGAAACCGTAAGTTTTTTTTCAATATCTGTGACACTATTTCTGTTTCGTGAATAAGTTCATTCCTATCCTTTTTCCAGATTCCACATACCAGCGACATCATACGATATTTGCCTTTTTCTGTCTGACCCCCAATGTTCACAGCAGCACTATTCACGGCCGCCAAGACATGGAAGCAACCGAAATGTCCATCGACAGAGGAATGGATAAAGAAGATGTGGTACATATACCCAAAGGAATATCACTCAGCCATGAAAAAGAATGAAATGATGCCACCTGCAGCAACACGGATGGGCCTAGAGGTGACCATACTAAGGGAAGTAAGCCTAAATTGTCTTTAAATCCTGACGTTTTTATGTAGGGTTGCCTCCCTGCCAGCCGTGAAGGGTACGTGTCTGAGATCAATCAGCTCCACTCACTGGTTCTAATATCCCAGGATTTAACTTTGCGTATCTCACCCCACAACTTTAGACGGGAAAGAGAGGGTGCTTCCGTCTTGGCTAATAATTGGCGGGGGCGAAGAGAAGAATTAAATCTCTTGGGTCAGCACTGCTGGCCCCTGGCACTACTGGCACACCAGGCCGGCTAATCCTCTGGTGAGGCTGCACTGTGCGTCACGGGATACTCAGCAGCCTCCCTGCCCTCTACCTCCAGATGCCAGGAGCAATGTCTCACCAGCCCCAACCTCCTGTGACAACCAGAGATGTCTCCAGACGCTGCCAGACGTCCCCAGGGGGGCGACATCGTCTGCACTGCCCCAGAGGAGTGCCTGCCTCCTGAAATACTGCTGTACGACTAACTGGTTCTATGTACACGTTAAACAAGATGCACATCCATTACAGCGTATGTGTGTCAGCCGGATGGGGATAATGTTAAACAAACAAACAAACAAGCAAAAAACTGCAGGGCTTCCCTGGCGGCTCAGTGGTTAAGAATCCGCCTGCCAATGCAGGGGACACGGGTTCGAGCCCTGGTCCGGGAGGATCCCACACGCCGCGGAGCAACTAAGCCCGTGCGCCACAAGCACTGAGCCTGCGCTCTAGAGCCCGCGAGCCACGGCTACTGAAGCCCGCACACCTAGAGCCCGCGATCCACAACGAGAGAAGCCACCTTAACGAGAGGCCTGCGCACCGCAACGAAGAGTAGCCCCCGCTCGCCGCAGCTAGAGGAAGCCCGCACGCAGCAACAAAGACCCAACATAGCCAACAATAAATAAGTAAATAATAAAATAAATAAATTTATATTAAAAAAACTGCAAAACTGGGACTAAAACAGGGATATACGTATGGTGGCTGACAGAAAAGGCAGCATAGTTTTGCGGTGGAACTTGGAAGTGATAAAGGGAAAATTAACTGCAATACGGAAGTACCCCCCCATGGTATAGAGAGGGACATGCGTGTATGCCGGAGGGGGGCTGGACTTCTAGAACGGCAATAAAACACAGGAGGTGGGTGTCAACAACCCCAGGCCACAAAACCAGAAGGAATATCTGAGTTGCTGACCCAGGAGGGGGGCAAATGATCGCTTTCCAACATGCACATTATCTGCAACAAAGCGACACTCATTTACAAGCATCAAGCTGCACCTTCAGGAGAGAGAGATCTGAAAGGTTGCTGGCGAGCTCTGGATGACAAATAAGAATGAATAATACGATGATGTCCATATGACTGGGCTTTCAAAATCTTCCCGGACGTCTCTCTCATAGCAAGGAAGATCCATGGGAGTAGATGTGTATTTAAAGGCTCGTGTTCTATCTTTAAAAAAAAAAAAAATACAGACAAAAGAGGCATTCTATGAGATAATATCTGTGTGTGCCTTCCTCTAAACAATATGGTTTAGTCACCCAAGAAGTGGACTTTTTAAGAAAACGAGCTTTGATTTCCTGTGACTTCTGATAAACTCTGGCACCGACACTCCACCAGGGAAAACTGGGGATATTCACACCCCGATTTAAGGAGCATGAAATTAAGATGGTCATCTTGGTTTGTAGGGATCATAAATAACATATTTATGGGGCACCACTAGTAATCTTAGTCCCCGGACCCACTGTGTCCTCCACTGTAAGTGTAATAAACATGAAAGTGAAGGGTCCGGGCACACGGCCCTTGCAGGTGCAGAGGAACAACTATAAATCTACAGGTGTTACCTGTAAGGGTTCACTCGATGTCTTGGAGCCCAAAGGCCCACATTCTTCAAGACCAGATGTCAGCCAGGCGCTGGCAACTCTGCAGTGAGTGGGCATCACTCTACTGTACTTCATTGTGAACCGAAGAACTGATGAAACCCAATCTCCATAAAGGCCGTGTGCACTTTGGAGAGGACCGCATCTTTAGGAACTGGTAGGGAAGCCAGGGTTTCTGCTCACTCTTGAAAATCTTTCAAGTACTTAAAAAACCTGGGAAGGCAAAAGTTGATGCTTCTCTTCCATTCACCACTGTGATTGAGAGCAGCGTGGAGAAACGGACCACGTAACAAAGCCTTTGAAGTTAGTCCAGGGTGCGAGTTGAACCACACCCTCTGCCTAGCACAGTGGTTTCCTCATCTGCAAACCGGGAGCTCCTAATAACTCTCTCCAGCAGGGCTGCTGCAAGGATTAAGTGAGAAGATGCTTTTTAAAATACCCAGCAGGCCAATGCCGGGTTTTCCTTTCCGTCTCTGTCACGGGATAAAGCTATTTTGCAAATGAAATGACTGCAAGCCTTTTGCAAGAAAGGAATTCACCACAATCAGACAGACAACTGAGAATCAGGGGGTCCCTTCTTCTGCCAGGCAGCCTGAACTCTGGAATCACAAACAAGAGAAGCACAGCTGGAATTCCAGGCCCTGGGTGTACGTCTATTCCCCTGTTGCACAAACATCAGGGGAAGTACTGTGCTTTTGCTTTTATGAACTTCTAAAGCAGTAAAGACTTGTAGTCAAAGCACTCTTACTTTAAAAAAGAAGTCATTAATACATTTTATGAAGTCAGAACCCATTAGTGAAGATGTATTGAATGTGTCTGCTCAGTGAGGATTATCAAAGGGGGTCTAGAGATGGCATTGGACATATAGATTGGGGCCTGGTTTTACAAACCTTTAGCACCTGCAGCCTGAACACAAAGGCTTCAGCCACCTGCACTATCTGAGAATACCCGAGTATTGATGCGGCCCTGGGAGAAAACATCAAGCCATCCTGGGTAGGCTGACAGGTGCTCTTGAAGTGCACGCATATGCAATACATTCCACTGTACGGTTTATAAAGAATCACTGGCCACTGGCGGCGCTTAAATAATTCAGGGACTTAATGGTAGAGTTTATTCATACATGCATCCAGGCGGTGGCTGGAAAATGCCTAGATGGAAGGGAGAAGACAAAGAACCGGGTCAGGTGTATCCTCTGGAATCTGAGGCTATGCGTGTATTGATGTATGTGTCCTCTTTCCGCCAAATGCTTTCAGATCTTCATTCAGCAAACATTTCTTAGGTGACCACCATGTGCACGTCTGGCCCTAGACAACACACTGTCCTGACCTCAGAGAGTTGGCAGTGTAGTAGGTGCGGTGTTAGGAAGAAAGAATTATTCTGACAGTTGTTAAGATGCTAAGGAAGACTTTATTCAGGGCTGTAGGGGTCAAGACCACAGCAACAGTGGGAGAGATCAGACTCGTCTCCGAATACAGTGAAGACAGCTGCGGATTTATAGCCAAGGAGTGAGTAGGGAAAGGTAGGGTGGAGCTGGTGGATAAAAAATTACTAAGAAGAGACATCAAGGGTAGGGGAATTCTTGCTAAACTGAGTCAACAGGATTCTTACTGAAGGCAGGCCTGGGTCATCCGATACCAAGGGTGGAAGGATTCTCTCTAAACCGACTTAGGGTTCTTGCTCAGACTGGGCTACGCAGACGCGGCCAGGATGGGTCCAAGGTCATGGTCTGGTCGCGAAGCGGGCTCAGAGGAACGTGGCTAAAGTTTGGTCAAGAAGAGCCTTTGTTCAGGGGAGAAGTGAGGGCAGGGTTTGTCCCAAGACACTGTAGGACTGAGCAAAGCTTTCTTAAAGAGACATGATGCTTGGGGTGGGGGTCAGGGGTGGTCTTTAGAAGCATGAGCGGGAATTAGCAAAGGGGAATTCAAGGCAAGCGGAGAGCAGAGCGCCTGCCGAGTCCCGGCTGGTGACCGCCCCACGGTGAGGTGTAGCTAGAAGAGGGTTTCTCAACAGGGACATTATTGAGATGTGGGGGCTGGATAATTCTTGGCTGTGCGGGGCTGCCCCTCACGTTGTAGGATGCCAAGCAGCATCCCCGGTCCCTCCCCAGGAGATGCACTCCCCATTCTCCCGCCACTTCCCCAAGTCCTGACAACCAAAAAATGCCGCCTAGCACTGCCAACCTCCTCTGGGGGAAACTGTCCCCGGGGGAGGGGCACCGGCCCAGAAGTAAACCCTGTGACTGGCGTGAACAGGGAGGGCAGCTGGCCTCACCGAGGACGACACAGGTGGCAGGTTTTAAAGTTTATCTAACAAGGGCAGAATCTTCGACGCTCTAAATATGTAGGAGAAAGAGAAGTGAAAGGAGTTAGCGCATGGGGACCTGGAAAAGACAGATTTGTCAGAATCTTTCCTAAAATAAAAAACTAGCAACTGACACACTGACTCATCACGAAAGATCTTCAGAAATTAAGGTCTCCAGGTAAGTCTCCCATTTCTGATTAACAACTAAAGATGAAGATAACACAGCAAGAAGCACAGCGATGTTTTCCAGGGGTTAAATTACTTGCAAAACATTTTCACGTCTTGTCACTTTTATCTGTAGTGAGGCCTTACTCTTTTCTTTTTTTCTTTTTCAGTTTACATTCAAAATGCACTCCTATTGTAGAAAACTTTAAAGCACAAAGAAGAAAAAATAACCATTCCTGGTTGGTGTGCTTGGATTTTGGCCCCATGACATGCTACAGAGGTTTCAGAAATTATTTTCTGGGTTAAATAAGCCCAATTTCAGCAACAGCAGCAAGCCAGCACGTGCGTCAGACCATATCTGACCTCACTTGCATGTTCTTTTTCACTTCTGCTAGCAGGATTAGCAAAGGAAAGGGAGTGGACTACTTAACGTGCCTTTCTAGCTAATTTTTAATCTGTTCCAACACAGGAACTTAAAAATGCCTACTTGGGAGCTTCAGGGACGCTAAATAATAAACTCTGAAGGTTCCAAAATCCGGTTAATAGTCAGACCTGCAGATATGAAATATGGTTTTAATTTAGGACAACATAATGCCTAAAACTGAAGCAAGTTAGGTCTAATTGAGCTATGAACTGCTTGCCTTGGATTGTGTAAAGGAGGCTGTGCCCACAGAGGGTGGCTGAGCTATAGATAACCATTACTCTTAGCAAATATGTTTATTGGGGTCTCTCTCTCTCTTCATTACCCGACCTCATAAAGTATATGCCTGCGTATTCCGATAGAACATAAAACGGCGAGGAAGTCTCACAATTAGGACTCCCTGAGAAGCTGCATCAATAAAATGGGATCTGTCTCCAAATGATTGTTCATTTAACCGTGATAAATATTTATCAGCGTGCAAGAGAACAATCCTGAAACAACCAGAGCTCACGCTGAAAATGAGGGAGGACGTTTACATTTTCAATTTTCCCCTTTCGGGGAATACAACCCTTTTGCCTAAGACCTATGATTTGATACGAGGACTTTCATTCTAAATTCTAAGTATGCCACGGGAACGTCAAGAACATATTAGGTTTGTGTTTCCATTATCTGCTTAAAGCGACTCGGCTTTACTAGCATGTGGGAAGCCAAGACAAGAAAACCGTGTGAGGGGATGGAAGTGCGGCAGCGCTGATTTGGGCGGTCATTCAACACACAACCTTTTACGTTTTGCCAAACTTGCGTGGCTCAAGCCTCGGCTGCTGGGATATGGAATCTGTCTGTTACCGTGGGGCGTCACGTGTGGTCCCCGGAAAGGGGTCGCTGCCTTCCTGGGTGAATTGCAGAAGTGAAGAGAGAACGGTTTCTCTGCATCAGCCTCTGCCTCTGTTACAGGCTGAGACAGCACGTGGATGACGGGTGGGGTCCCCTATAAATACAAATACCTTCTAACTGCCAGGCCAACCCTACCAACAGTCGGAGTCCGAGAAGAATGTCCTACAGCGGTGGTTCTTAAGCTTGGAGGGCTTGTGGAAAGGCAGGTGGCCAGCCCCCTCCCCTGCTTTGCCGATTCATGATGTCGGAGGTGTGGCCAGAGGATGCGCGTTTCTAACACATTCCCAGGTGATGCTGCTGCTGGTGTGGAAACCACACTTTGGGAACTGGGTTCTTACAGCAAAGGAAGGATCCGAAAGGTGGCGCTGGAAGGGGACATCGGGTACTGACAGTATCCACGTCTACTCCCAGTCTCTTCCCCCAATTTATTTTCACTTTCTTTTCCTTTCCTTCCTTGTCCCATTCCCTTTATTCCTCTCCCCCACCTCTTCCCTTCTTTTTTATTTACATTTCTGTTTCTCACTCCCAATTTCTATTTCTCCGTTTCTTCTTCTTCCTCCTTTGGTGTCCTTGTCTCTCTCCCTTTCATTCTTTCTTCCCCGCCCTCAACCCCACCCTGAGATCTTTTTCCCCAGCAAAAATTAACCTCTCACCAGGCTCTCAACAGTGACTAAGATCACAGACAGACCCCACGCAGGAGAAAGACACAGGCCAAGATCTCATTCCCCAGCAAGCAGAATGAGAGCAACTGTGAGATCAGTTTCAACGAGGGAAGCTATGAATTTTGTGCTAAGCACTCGATGGCAGAAGCTTCTCTGCTTTTGTATTTAGCACCGTATAAGCAAAAAAAAAAAAAAAAAAAAAAAAAAAAAAATCACTATGTGAAATGTTATACATAGGACAGTTATTACTGGTAGATGGAGGAGCTTTTCAGCATTAATTCTCATTTTGGGGGCTATTCTTCCATTTTAGGATAAATAGTCCCCAGGTCTCCTTGTAACTTGCACTTAACTCCTGTGCTGGATGAACATTTACAACAAAAGTGACTATTACGGTGAAGAGCTACCTTAAACAGACTTAGCTCTTTCCAGCCTTATGGTGTCAGACTCCGAATATTAGACACATACGAAAAAAAAAATTCTCACAGTGAGAGTTATTAGGCTGCAGAATAGCTTCCCAAGGGAGGCCCCGGGGCCTCATCACTTCAGTCATGTGAAACGAGACCCGGGCCAAATACTTGACTGCACCACGGGGGAACCATCCCACCCGTGCTGAGGGTGGACGGGGTGACCTCACAGACCCCTCCCATCCCTCCCAGGGTCATAAAACCAGAATGGAACCTGTGCCAAGTCAGCTTGCTGCTGCCAGCAGTGGAGACTCTAACAGGTCGAGGGGCGATATCTCAGGGGGTGGGCCAGGTGACAAAGGATGTCAAAGAGAAAGAAGTCGCCTGCAGGGACTGTGGGCAAAGGACAGCCCAGAATAAAAATCAAAGTGGGGACATTCCCGAAGGAAGTCCCTGATGTACTTTTTTGCAGACTCTGGTGTAAGACAATCAGGCGGTGTGTCCCCAGGTTTCTAGTACCCGCTAGTGAGCTTGTCCACGCTCCGCCTGTAAGAGGAGGGAATCACCAGTTCATTTCCAGGCTCCCTCTTTCTGGAAGACGTGACCGTCCCGCTGAAACAGAGGTGGAAACAAAGAGAAGTACAGGGATGACTGTGGCGTCTCTGTAGCTCAGTATAAGGGTGTCCGTGAGACTTCGCGTTCAAACCAGCTGTAACTGAGACTGTGATGGAGAAAGCATACTGGTGTTCCTCACCCCAAAGTCAACTTCTTGGACAGAGTCCTTCTGAATCTTTAACAGGGAGGGAGGGGGGGTCCTGAGAGGCTCCACGTGACTTCTCCAGCCAGATGGAGGCCGCGGGCATGCTTTTACCACCTCGAGGTCCCATAATAAATCTGAGACAACTGCAGGTGGGTGGGGCGGAGAGGAATTCTGGACTTGATCTGACCCAGCATGCTACAGCTGCCATTCCAGTTCGACTGGCCCTAAACTGCAAAACCTCAGGACACTGGATAGGACCAGTCACGCCTGCCCCCCCATCTGCCCTTCCCAGGAGAATTCCCACGGTCCGTGGGCCCTCCTACTGAGGTGGGCATGTTTTGCATCACCTGACACCTCTCCCTCCCCACTCTGACGACAGGTGAAGAGATCACAGGTCCGATTATACCTGGGCCAAAGGCGGTCTATCCGAAAGTTTGGTTTGCAGTTTACCGATGGAAAGGATAACTCACGCCAATGGCTTCCTGGACTGGGGACTGGCAAATAGACTCTAAGCCTGTTGTACCACAGAGAGCTGATGCCAAGATGCCATGAGATGGAGCTGAGTTGCCCCATTGTGAGCAAAACCAAGAGTGGGTGAGCCAAAACGGCAAGGGAAAAGAAGAGATAAATCTAGCAGTGTCTGGCAGAAGGCAGTCAGGAAAAAAAAAGAACAGAGCGAATGTGCAGGAGGGAATCATCGGAGACAGGTACCCGAAGCTGCCTCGTTTCCTAGCTTGCCAACATCTCGTACAATGAACCTTTTCTTAGAAGAGGTGACATGAGTAGGACTCTCCATCCCTTGTGACCGAAGAAGCCTAATTAAGACACTCAGAAAATCTGAATTATACATCGTGATGAGCTCTTCAAACTCAAACCACTACCATTTGATATCTAATATCAAAACTCCCTCAAGTCCTTAAAGACCGTGGCTGATCACAGGCACTGAAAACAAGAGCCAGGAAAGCTTGGCGTTTCTCCGGAGCTGCCATTTTGGAAACTGAAAACAGAATCTGGAGATTCATTTATTAAAATTTCTGATCCTAAAACAGAAAGGTCATCCTCATAGCATCCTCCACGTGGGGAAGACCTGTCTTCTCCTTGGAGCTGAGGTTCAATCACCAAAGCAGGTGTGATTTGCAAAACACCCACTTCGCAAGGTACCCAGCACACTCTTAGCAGTGGGCGAGTGCGTTAGGCAAATGTCCTTCTTGCCCCTCAGGGCTGTGAAAAAATGAACAGTGTGAGCTCTTTTGGTTGCAAGCTACTCCGTAAGGGAGAAGTGCTTGATTAAAGAGAGACACCGACTGCACGCATGGAGACACAGCCATCCTCACTGGTCCAGAATGACTTGACTTTGGGTTGAAAGGTTCTTTAAAAGTTTAAATCCAAGAGTGCTAGCTCATGGTAGGAGAGTGGTATAGTGCACTAAGCCCAATTTCCCAATATCATGCAATTCTAGCAGATCCTGACCTGTGGATATAAAAATAATAATTGGTAAAATAAATAATAGTAACAGCAGATCCCCTTTGCTCAGTCTCTATAATGTCACTGGCTGTGGACTTTATATATATTCATTTTCTCAACTCTCACAGTAATCATGAGCTCAAAGAGCATCTCTTTACAAAAAAGAAACTGAGGCTTCAAAAAGAGCTGCTCCAAGCGTGGTCCAGGGCTGGGAGCATCAGCCTTGTCTGAGACCTTCTAGAAACGCTGCGCCCTGGGCCCCAGCCTAGAACTAGAGAATTAGAGGCTCTGGGGCTGGGACCCAGGAACTGGGTTTTAATAAGCCCTCCAGAAGATTCTCGTGCCAACCAAAGCCTAAGAGAAGAAGCACTGACCTAGTAACTTTCCAAGGCCAAATAGGAAGCAGCAGACTTAACACGCAAAGGTTTGTGCTGAGTGCTGGAAACTGTCCCATCCACTTGAGGTAATTAGCGAGGAGCCAGGCTTGGGCTAATCAGGTTAACACCTGTAATGAGGGACTCTCCCTGAGATCAGGATCGGGGACCCTCGAACCCTTGTCTGTCCCGAGAGACTCTCTGTCTAGATTGCCTAACGCTGCTTCCTTCCTTTCATGTATATGGAGGGACTCGTGGGTGCTACTAACCCCAATTTATTTAAATCACGATTACGAGGACTCTGATTCAAGGATGTAAAACACCTTCTTTTATTTCCTTATAGATGAGTGAGAATAAAATTAAGGAGCAACACAGCATACTCTGTACCAGACACTGAGCTAAGAGCACCAGCACAGGGCTGGCCGACAGAACCTTCTGCGGTGATGGAAACATTCTCCATCTGTGCTATGGAACGTGGCTGCCACTAGCCTTGTGTGGCTGTTGAGCAGTTGAAATGTATGACTGAGGGACTGAATTTTTCATTTCATTTAAATTTTAATTAATTTAGACAGCCCCACGTGGCCAATGGCTACCTTTTGCGTTAAAGAACCCAGTGCTAGATGCCTCTTCTTACTTAAACTTCACCCTAAGCCTATGAGGGTAGAGGCTGACACTATGCCCATTTTACAGATGACAAAACTGAGGCTTACAGAGACAAAATAATGAGCTCAAAGTCACATAGCCAGCTAGTGGTGGGGCTGGCATCCTAAGCCAGGTCTGCTCTGACTCCAGATCTCCAAGGCTCAAAAGCACTCGGCTGCCATCGGTTAGGTGGGTTTGGGGGCCAGTGCTCAGAGCTCTGCCCCAGCAAAGGCAATGGCACTGACCCTGTGGCCGCTGAAAAAAGCTGCATCTGAGCACCTCGTTCTCCGGGCAACAAGCAGCGCTGGCATTCTCTTGGCAGCCGTCAATGAGCGGACGTTTGGACATTATTCTCCTGTTATCAAATGTGCATTTTCCACTTACAAATAAGGAGCTTCTGTCACAAATTATTTATATCGAAATGATGCTACTACTGGCAGAGAAACAGGAGAAGGAGATTTTTACTGTTTCTTTCAAGATTGAAGGGAAAAAAAAAAAGCCTATACCGATGTTATATTCATTCTTTGTGCTCTTTGAAGGTTGCCCCACCTTTGTACCCTGAACTTACCACTGCTGCAGGGAGAAATGGGCCCTAGGATCTCAGGCACCTATAAGAAACCTCCATCTCTGTACACACAGCAGGCCAGCAGGAGACACGCTCCTCCCCAGTCCTTCCCTGCATCCAAGATGCTGGTACCTCCACCCAATAACTTCACCAAATGGCATCCCTGAGATTCCAGGAACACTCTCCAGACTTGCCTCCATCCCTGCTCTCCCATCTCCTGACTGTGGGAAGCAGCATGGTACAGAGGGAAAGGTCTAGACCTTACAGGCCAGGCCCACTGTGCCCAACTGTGCTGTGCCACCCTGGGGAGGTGGCTGACCCTCTCTGAGCCTCACTGATCTCCGGGGTAAAATGGGAAGAGCAATGACTCTTCACGGAACTGCTCTGAGCAGCTGACCCTGTGCCTGGCCTATAAGGGGGTCTGGGGAAAGGGTAAGTTTCTGATCAGCCCTCCTTTCCAGCCCTGAACCAAACGCTGACCCGCTGTTAGGCCTATCCCAGATCTAATCTTATCCAAAGGACTGCTGGGCTCCCAGTCTACATGTGTCTTCCTGTTTTCGTAATTTATAGATCCGAATCTACACCCATACCAGGTCAAGGATGTGCACTGTGGCTCTACAGACAACCATCACGTTTTGTGGCACAGACCATTGGCCTGGACTTGCTTCCCGAGCTTCGGATCTCTGCCCTGTCCACTTTTTCTCCCATGTTGCAACCAGCACATGGCCCCGCACACAGTAGGTGCTCACACAAATACTTGTTGAATGGAATTTCTGTAAAGAAACACAACGTACAATAAGCAAATTCCACCAGCCCTTCTTTCATTTATTCAATTAATATCCACTAAGCTCCCACTACACCTACTAGTGGCAGGCATGGGACGTGGTACTCGGGACACGGCAGGGACCAAAAGGGACAACACCCTGGGTCTTGTTGGCATTCACCTTCTAGCGGAGAAGGGGGATGAGACAATTACCAAATGAAAGGATTAAGTAGAGAAAACAGTGTCCCTCAGATGGTGATACACACTAGGAGAAAACGAAAGCAGGGAAGATTCAAGAAGGGCAAAGTTCAAGAAGAAATCTGCCATTTTAAATAGGGTGGTCAAGGAAGGAGTCCATGAAAAGGGGGTATTTGGGCACAGAGTTAAAGGAGCTGAGAGGGCTACATTTTAGAAATAAACTTAATTTTGAAAATAAAAAATTATAAGCTCAAGAAATGCTTGGTTTTATATTCGGAAAGATACATCATAAAAGAACAAATACATTTATTTCATGGACTAACCACCTCAGTTCTCATGTCCTCATCTACTTTAATACCAGCTAAAGCTTACTGGGTGTTTATTACGCACCAGGCAACGCACAAGCACTTTATATACATGAGTTCACTGCCAAGAGAAAAGGTACAGACCAGCGGTGGAAAAAAATCAATGATGGCTGGTAGGCATCATAAAGGCTAATACTAGCGGAACACAAGGCGGAGCGGTGGGGACTGCAGCGCCCCAGAGGACCTGTCCCACCCAGCATAGACGGCTGCTGCCCAGCAAAGGGTGACAGAACAGGCTTAGGATTGTTTGATCTTCTGCCTTTAGGAGAGAGGCCAGAAATCTGGATTTTTATGTGAAATTTCCCAATTTCAAATTTTAAAATGTTGGCAAGCAATCAGAAGTTTCCAAAACATCATGAGGGCCAAAACACTTACTGTTAATGTTTTCAGGACATAGTTGGTCTGAACAGAGGTTTTCAACCTCTGGAAGAGACAGGAGATAAAGAATAGGCAGGAACCCAAAACATGTGAGGATCCTGTCAAAAGGCCACGGTACCCGTATCCTGAGACTAGGGTGTAATTCATACTGGAAAACATCCTGATTTCCTGGGACCTCTTGTGTGCCTGCCCAGTGGTCAGTGAGCTTTGGTATCTGGCAAACACTGTGTCCTTGTATGTGGATGGAATATGCCCACTGGGATTTGAATGCAAAAATAGCTGGTCGTTCAGTTAAAAAAACAATTACTTTTTGTGGCTTATTGGCTTTTTTTTTTTTTTTTTTTTTGCTTACACTCCACCAATAAAAATGCATTTGGCAAAATCGTCCTGAGGAAACACCTTCTTTAATCAAAACTGTTTTTCATCCCCTTTCACTTGTTATTTCTAAATTATCTTATCAATAATGTATTAAAGTAATACTCGAAAATGGAACAATACTGCACCTTTAAGAAAATATTATTTTTCCTGAGGTCCTATCAAGGTAAATTTCATCAGTATTCAAAGAATGAGCAAAGCACTTCAACAATTTATTTCAATAAAAAAAGACTGAGCTGAAAGGAGTATAAATGATGAGAACTTGCTTTAAACTGATTTATTCCCTGCAGCAATAAAAAGAATGTTTCTTCACTCAGCTGTTTAATATGCAAATATGCAGAACATCCAGCCCCTGACAGCACATCATTAATAAAACCTTGCACTGAGCACAGCACCCGATATTTCATCCTGATGAAAATACACGATGATGATTTTAGACTGCAGACTTTCAGAGTTGGAACAATGTGCTTTCCTGGTGATGAAACCCCACCAGTCACTGGGGGGACGGAAGCTTTTCAGATAAGCGATCTGATTTCTACAACAGGAAGTCCCAGGATAAAGAAAATAGTAAAGACTGAAGGCTGAGAACAGTTCATGCAACCGAAGCCCAAATGACACGATTTAAACGGGGGATAGTGACAGAAGGAGCAGAAGACTTCTTTTGGGGGCTGCTGGCATGCCAATATTTTATGTTTTGTTTTGGACTACATAGGAAACGTCCCCCTGGGTGATAACTGTGACGCTAGTTTTATATCCACGTGGAGGAAGACAGCAAGCTGTAAAAAGAAGATACAGGGCTCAAGAATTTGAACCCCTGGCAGGCTCTCCATCCAGTTACTGCCCTTGTTATGATTAGTAGTAACTTCTGAATTACTCTGAGACTCTTAAAACAAGCAAGTGAAGAAGAGGCTGGAAAATACTCCTCGTACTGGACCACGTGTTTTCTCTTTCCACTAAAATCTTGGATGGATGTTAACAACGTGCAGAGGACTACAAATCCTTAAAAAACTTTTTTTCTTCCTTTCAAACTTCCCGTAACGAGTATGCCATAGGTATGAACAGAAAAATCATGCTTTAAAAAATGTAATTTACCTTTTTTTAAAAAAAAAAACAAAAACAAAAAACAAAAGCATATATATGGGCCAGTGCCCAGGGACTTATAAGACTGCAAGCTCTGGGGAGGGTTCTTCGCTCCCAGCATTGCAGAATTCTCCCATAAAACTCCATGCTTTCTCTCAAAATAAATATTTAATTACATGGTTAAATGAGTTACTAGTTATAAGTGCTTAGGACAGTGCCTGGAACATGGCAAGGCCCATAAAAGTCCTTGTTAAATAAATAACCAATAAGTCAGATTAAATATTTAAAGTATTTTAGTCTACAGAGATGAGTTTTCTGTAAATATTATTTATTTAAGTAGGTAGAGAAAGGACAGAGAAATGCTGGTTCTTCTCCCTCCTTTTAATATTAAGCTTACTGTATCGTACGGTTCTTGCTGAAACCATCGCTCTAGCCTAGACAACTTGTGGATTAAAATCACAGTTACGGTGCTTGTCTTTGCGACCTTGGGCAAATCACTAATCACCAGAAACCACCTCAGCTGTTAAATATACACGGCAGTAATCACTTACTTCGATGAGTGTTTTGAGGGTATGTTTCAACGCGATCATCTATGTGAACATTCGGCACAGGGGTTGGCCTCGGATAGAGGCTCAAGTTTACCATTCTGTCACCCACTAGATACTAACCCGCGTATATACATTAATGCTGATTTTTACGACAACTCTTCAAGGTAAGCACTGTCAGCCATGTTTCACTGTGGGGACAGTATGGGTAGATGGATTTGGACAAAGCTACACAGCTTGGTCTTGGACTCGGGTCTACCTGTCACCAAATCCTCCACTATCATACTGGCTTTCTCCCAGACCTGCCCTTTCCTCCAGGAAAAAAAAAGAAAAAAAAAAAAATCAGATACAGTGATTATTCAAAAATACATGGGAAGAGTAAGTTTCCATCCATTTACCTCTATTTTCAGTTATAATTCACATGCAAAGAGTCTCCGTTTTTTTTTTTTTTAATAAAGTATTTAAAAACAAGGTAGGTTACAGGCCAGGAGGCACAAAGATAAAGGCAGGCGGCCGAGAGGATGGGATCTGCTGCTTGGGAGATGATGAGCGTGACTACTACAGTCCCCGAGGTTGCACTGCTATGGTAAAAACTCATTTATTAGAGAAAGGACTCTGGTTTCTGTAATTTGTTAGATTTTCCCCCATTCTAGACAACTGTGAGAACAAGACATCACCAAAGCTGATCTTCAAGCTTGTGATGGTTCCTCTTTCACTGCAGATGAACCAGCTGAAAAGGATCCAGATGGGAAACGCTTTCCCTCCTCACATACCCACCCGTGTTTCTCCTTCTGTCGGTCACCTGTGTTCCCTCCATCCAACCGAAAGGATACCTCTCTGTGCCAAAGGAAAGAGGGCTGTTGGGTTTTATTTCCAAATATTTCAATTATAAATCAATCACTTAGCAAAATTCAATGAACTCTGCAAAATTTCCTTTTGGAGCAGCTTCCACCGAGAACCCAGAAAGTCTTGGGGACAAAGTTTCAAGCTGTTTCTTGCAGGTTTCAGTAAACTTCTCCGAGCTAGTTCTTTCCGTGCTTCTGATTTTGTGTGCTCTGTGATACGCCCTCATAACTCAAATGGGATGAACCAATTACACATTTCCCTGTAGTCTCTAAAATAGCTGCTCTTGGCATGTTTTTTGCATGGCACAAACCTCTGCGGGAGAATACGATAGAAATCTTGCACTATTTAAATATAGAATTGGGACATCAGAGAAAGGGTTGTATTGCAATAACGTGGATAATTAAGGAAGTGGAGAACAGTAATAACTGATTTACATCAAATGCTAATAAGTCTCTGGACTTGCCTGGCAATTTGCACTTTAGGCTCGGTGACTATGACTCCAAATTTATGATCTAATTTTTATTTTAATATTTTCTTTTAGCGCGTCGTAACCAACACTAATGGGCGCCTGCCAACGTCTAACTTCTTCCAGAAGAACTACCCGGAAGCTCCTTTCCCCCATCAAGCACGCGGGGCTCGGAGACGGGACTGGTCCGGGAGCTTCCCGGATGCCCTGTTTTAGTCGGGTTTCTTCTTCTGTTCCGGTGTTGGCATCTTTAAGGACGCTCAGTGGTTTTCACGACATTCACAGCCAGCTGAGCTATCTGGGTTGGAGAACTTGGCAAACAAAGGCGGTGTCACAGGCGCCGAGTGGGTCCTTGTGCAGCCTGCTCCCTGCTATTCGGAGGGAAAGACTGGGGAGGGTGGGTGGGCAAGGCACCCTCTCGCTCTCAGGGCAGCGAGTATTCCGCACCAGCCTCTGGTACCTTTCGCTTCTGAGAAGAAATTATACGCACCGGAAATCCCCGTTTTATTGTACTCTTCCCCTGATCTCGCCTTGCAGGGCCACTGCCTCCTGTGAATGCGAATGAGGGTTGGAGCTCTTCCTTGAGGATGTGTCTGCCTTGACCTTCAGCGTACCCTGTTTCCCTCCGAGCCCTCTAAGCGTGATCCATTGCTACCTCCAGCCATTCCCCCGTCACCCCATTGATGGGTTTCAAAGCTACTTAAATTTCCAAGTCCTGACGCGCTGCGGCGGTGACCAGGGCTGTGCCTCGCTCTCTTATGGATTGCGCAAGGTCACTGCTGGGGAGAGGAAGGAGGCAGGAGGAGCATTTATCAGGATGTATTGCTTTACTTTTTCTATCCATCACCACGGCGATGATTCTATTTTAGCGAAAATCCATTGAACTCCGATCAAGTCAGATGGCTGTTATCATTGGAAACTCAAGAACTGTCAGGCCGTAATCCGTACAAATGTGGGACCCGGAAATGGGGGGCTCCGGGCCGGTGGTGGTCTTCTGGGGGATCTCTGCGCTCTTTCCGGTTTTTAAAATTTCATCTGACCATTTTGCTTCAAGCACCTTTCCAGCTGTTCTGTTTGCAAGTGGTAACATTTGGTTATGCAAGGTAGAATGCACTGATTACACGCCATTTAGGTGGAGTGTGGAGACACGATGGTTTCTCGTGTGGCACTGCTTGGTGCTATAACGCAGCTACCATCAGAATACAGACACACACCGGAGTCATCATAAAAGGTGGAAGAGGGAAAAGTGCACACACACATTCCAGAAATTGCCAAACTATAACTACACTTTTTTGTGGCCTCTTCAATATATAACTATTCTGATCACCACAGCTGGCTATACAATACTATGTTAACAGGCACTTTGGTGCATTACATTTTTATGGTAAATGCCCCAATTTGCATTTGCGTATGTTCCGGAAGGTTTCAGTCCACAGTTACCACCCTGAACATGAGGTGTGGATGGAGGTGGGAAGACAGAAAGAGAAATTCCCAAGCTCCCTGCAAAATTCTTTTTGGCTTGTCTTCCGGTGATGGGTTTAATGAAATCTGCCATTTGAAGAAAGTCACTTAAGCATACCTGCTGCCCTGCCAGTATTCTAAACTTTTACCAAAGGGAGGGGGTGTGAAAAAGGATGATGCAATGGTTTTTCATCAGGATCCTGGAGCTGAAAGTGACCAAAAGCAAGTTATTTGCCCTGTAGGATGTCAGGGATCGTATTTCTCCCCCCGCCCCTTTGCAGGCCAGTCCCTGCTGCGGTGGGCCGAGTAGGAAGGAAGTTAGGTACCCAAAAGGTTGGTGCCCCGTGTGTTTATGTCACCGCTTTAAAATATCCAGCAATCTTTCCAGGTAGTTTCTATTTTGCAGTCTACAGCTTTATTCCTTTTTTTTTTTTTTTTTTTATTACTGAGCGTAACTGAATACTGACTGTGCCTTCTTAAATACGTTTCCATTCTAAATAATAACAACGCTAATAAGGGTAGTTATTTCCTGCCCGCTTGCGGTGGACGAGGCTGTGTGCCAAGTGCTTGACGTATGTTGTGCCTCATTTGAGTCTTAGCGCCGTGTCTCAATGAGATCGGGACGTCTCCACCGACAGACGAGGAGACCAGGCAACTGGGGGCACCGGCAGGTAACCAGGGGAGGGCGTGATTCAGAAGTGGCACACGCGTGACAATAAAACCGCTGTTCACCTCATGCAGTTGTGTCACCTACGCGAAACCACTGAAAGTGGCTGCATTTGTTCCCTCGAGCTGCACGCTAGGTGGCTGAAAAACACGGCGATTTGTTCTCTCAGAGTTCAGGTGGCCACAGGTCTGAGATCAAGGTGCTGACGGGGTGGGGGCCTTCTGGGGGCTCTGAGAAACCATCCCAGGCCTCTCTCTCAGCTCCTGGCGGCTGCCGGCAATTCTGGGCGTTTGTCCCTTGACTTGTAGACATGTAACTCCAATCTCTAGCCTCTGTCTTCACGTCACCTTTTCACTGTGAGTTCATTTCTCTCTCCTACAAGGATGCTCTCTTTGGGTTATGGGGGTCACTCTAATCCAGCTGGATCTCATCTCGACCTTGACCTTAGTTACAGCTACAGAGACCCTGTTTGCGAACAAAGTTGCATTCTGAGCTTCGGGATAGCCATGAATTGGGCGGGGGCCGGGGGCAGGCACCGTACCACAGAGTACAGCATCCATCTGGAATCCAAATCTGCTCTGTCACACTCTGAAGCACTTGCACCTAACCGTTATACTGTTACCCACATGGAGAGGGTGATGGGCCTCTGATTATTCCGTAAGTTTATCAGAGATCGGATCTAACACTTCCCATACGGCAACGTACCAACGCAGCATGTCGGGTCATGATGAGCACCACGGTTTTCCTGCATATTTCCAGGATAAACTAGCATCGCGGAGGAGGTTGGAAAGGTCTTTCCTTCCTGAACTGTGGGAGGGTCAGAAGAGGCAGATGCACAGAAAAACGTCCAGGGATACAACCCTGCGGAAAGAGTGTCTGGGAACTCATCGCAGTCTGCCTGTCCTTCCTAAACCCCTGTGGGCTTGGCCATGCTCAGACCGGGACCCGCGGGTGGAAGGGAACCGCCCGGGAATTAGGGGTGTGCCGGAGCTCAGCCGCACTCCACTGATGCAGAGAAAGCCTGACAGCAAAGAAGGAGTTTCTAGAGGCGACCAGGGGCAGGAGTTTCTCGTTCTTGGCCATCAGTCATTCCTCCTTCCTTCCTCTGGAGGGAAAAGAAAAACAAGCCAAAGAATAGCTCAAAGGTACTGGTGGGGAGGATGAAGGGAAAAAAAATGCATCTACTTCCAGAGGATTTCTTCTGATAATAAAACTCTGCTGATGAAAAAACAGCATGTGCACGAGAAAGAAATGTAACGTGGAGAGAAAGTCTATTTTTCCTTCTCCTGAAACAAAATCTTATCAGAGATTATTCCGAAGAAAGAATCTTCTGAGCCAACCGAAATCATCAAAATGGGTAAGTCACGCAGGACGCCGCGACGCAAATTTGAAGGGGGGACATACTGAAGGAACTAAAATCAACTGTCCAGTAAACAGTTCAAACCAGCCAAACTTTTGATACTTCCGGAATGGAAACAAACGACATATTTGGGCTGGATATTTAAGGCTGCTCCGTGCGGTCCATTTTCACCCTCCTGCTGGGTCTGAGTTTCTCAACCTTGCACTTTGACATTTGGGGCTGGATGATTCTTGGAGATGGGGGGCTATCCCGTGGCCTCGTAGGGTGTTGAGCGGCATCCCTGATCTTGACCCACTGGGAGCCAGTAGCATCTCCGCCCCTTAGTGGTGACAACCGAAAATAGCTCAGACATTGGGAAATGTCCCCTGAGGGGCAACATCGCTCCTGATTCCACTGTTCTAGCTGGAAAAATCAGAAAGCTCAGTACTACCTTTCCCAGGACTCCCTGGCAGCTACATCCCGGACACAGAGCTGTCCCACCAATTGCTAGGTGCTGTCACGTGAGACATGGACAGTAGAACTGAGGCAAAGGCCATATGCCTGCTTCTCCGGGGCTTTTGGTCCTGGCCAGCGACGCCACGTGCAGATGAAGCTCTCTGTCTTCCTGCTCTGGTGCCCGGTCGGTCTCCAGCTTCCTGGTGGTAGGTATGGGGCTACAGCAAAGGAGGTGGCTCTGGCTGATTCGCCTGGCTTAGCTCCAGCTGTGGCTTCAGCTCCCTGGAGGGTCACTTCTGTGTTGTTCAGGGAGAAGACCAACCTCACAGCCGCTTCTGCAGCTCTTCCAACAATTTTGTAAGCATCCGACTTTCTTTACTGAACCCCTTCCTGCCAAAGTACATACAGAGGTTCCCATTTCCTGCTGCAAGTCCTGACGGAGACAACCCACCTGGGACTTTCGCAAGTGACTCTTGGGAGTCTCATCAGGGAGACTCAGGTGTGCCCTGGAGATGCCCACGACCGGGCCGCTGCACCCACCATTCCCTCTGCTAAGAACCGACTTCCTCCCTTCCGCCCTCCCTTCTCTCACCACTCAGCTTCCCAGGACAGTCTACCTACAAACACTCATTTCGGTTCCGAGGCCCATCTTACGCCTTCTCCGAGGGAAAGCTTCCTTCTATACACTTCTTCCTTCTCATCCCCCTACACTGTCCCACACACTTGACAAAGAGAACCATGCCTTTCTCTCTGCTGCTTCGCCTGGTACCTTTGTTACTGCACTTACCACACTGAACCCTCCGACCGTATGTTCATATGCCTGTCCTAGCTAACCTGTAGGATCCAAACTCATTCTGCTGTCTCCAGTGCCGGCTCAGGTTAAGAATAAAATGAGTGGTGGTTGAATGATGCATGAGTGGAGCCTTGTAACATCATTCCTATCCGCCCAATGACATTTCATCTCATGGCCCTGGCCCTCCGAGTTCCCACAGGGGGAACTCCCAGGGGGAGTCAGGACTAATATGGGGGAAAGATACGTCTGGGGGGAGAGGATTGAGCTGTGTGGGTTTGATGGCCGGCGTATTTAAGAAGAGCTTTGGCTGAGGGCGGGGCAGAGTCCAATGTGCTAGAATCAAAGTGTACATCCTAGAGACCAGTGAGGAACACACTGAGAGGGCAAGAGAGGGGTCACATCACGGGTGCTTTATAGGACAGGCAAACGAGGCTCCATCTGATGTGAGAGAAGCTGAAACAGGGAGAAACAAAAGGGATTCTCGAATGAGTTCATTAGAACAACAGAGCACAGTAATGAGTATTCTGATCAGTATCCTGTTACCTTCATCATCATTACGTTTAATATTCTACAAAATAAACAGGACCCAGAACAGTATAATTATATCAACATAATTCTATTGTAATGTCAACCTGCCCAAGTCTAATAATGGTGTTAAAACAGACACATAGTTCTGCATCGAGAAAGACGGTCTGCCGTTAGGGGCGGAAGACTAAAATGTAAATGCCAGAGGTTTACAGACAAGGTCACCCATGGATTCTCAGGGAAGGTACTGGGCAAACCTATACAGCAGTGTTTTTCTCTGCCGTTGAACACAAGGAGGAAATTTATAAGCAAGGGGCTTCGTAAGAGTGGGATCAACGGAATTCTTTCCATGACAGATTATGTTTGTATTACGCAATGATGTAGGTTTTTAAAAGCTACGGCTCTCGTGAACCTATTTTTAATTAACTACGAGAGCAAACCCTTCTGTGCAGTCTTCCACGGCAGAGGCGGAGCCCTGGCACGGGACGCGTGCTGTGGCATGAGACCAACTCCAGTAGGAGTTTGAGCGCCGACCCCATCGGCCACCACGGGAGGGACACTGAATACATCGCCTACCTCCTGCGATACCTGAAGGCGAGGCGTCAGGAGCAGCGCTGTGCAGTTAACGCAAGCCTCCTTGACTAGGACCCCATTCTATGAGATCAGCGATATCGCTACGTCCATTTTACAGATGACAATATGGAGGCGCAGAGAGGTTAACCCACGGTCACAGAGCTTTCTAGGATTAAGGTCAAGTTCTGTCCGACTCTGTAGCACACACGTGTCTCCACTTCCGAGCCCATCACAGACCTACCACGGAGGCGTCCATCGGGGGGACGGCGAGTCACACGGGAGCACGGGCCCCCAAAACCACCCCGCCAGGAGCTGCCCCACTCAGGACTCTGGATGTTGTGAGATTACACATCGCTTCCTTGCCTCAGATCCACTGAGCCAGGATTTTCTGCGACTGGCAGCTGACGACAGGACAACTGCTGTACGTCCAACCTGCTACTGGGGGATTTCAGGGCAAAGACCACGCCCCCATCACCGCCTCCATCTGTACCATCACTAAGAGGAAAGAACCTTTAGTGAGGTTTCCCTTAGGGGCAGGGGCTGGGCTAGGTGTACAGATGGCATTAGCTCAACTATTTCTCCCCAACACTTGACGAGGAAGGTGCGAAGGTGCTACTTTTGCCCTCATTTCACGGGAAGGAAACGGAGGCTTAGAATGACTACGTGACAGGATCAGGGCTGCTGGGTGAGTAACGGGCAGACGCAGCAGCACCAAAGCCCGATCTGCTGGACCACCAGAAACCACGGCTTCTCGCTGGCTGCAGAGGTAACATTTACACACTGCTCGCCAGTCACTGTCCTAAGTGCTTTGACAAAACTCGCACTTAAGCCCTGCAGTGACCTTATGAAGACAGAGGCCGTTTGTTGTAGGCTTGTGAAAGACCACGGCCCTTCAAGCACAATCCCTACTTGTGGAACTGAAGACGGTGAGGGCTGCTGGGGAGGGCGAATAGGGAAGAAACTATGATTTTAGGCGAGAATAAATTCAAAAAACAAATACATGAGGATTCTATGTTCAAACCCCCAGTGCTAATTATGTAAGGAGATTTTAATTTGGCCGACAGTTGGGGTTCAGGGTTAGAGATAATATAAAGACACCGCAACTTCCCTGAAACCCCTTTAAAGCCTCTTTATTATGGAAATGTCACCACCTGGACATCAATACTGTTTTTAGGAGAAGCTGTCCTCTGGCTTAAGTCTGAAGTTACCATGGAGCCTCCTTAGGATGCCTTCTTAGGAGGCTGCATGTCACGAGAATTAAATGCAAACTTTTATCTCTCCTTTCTAAATCTCCCCCTTTCAATCACTGATCTCTGCAGGAAAGAACACAACCAAACAGTCCCATTAGGTAAGAGGCAGAGAGCACTGATGTAAATCCCCCCCTGAATTAATGGTCCTGCTCTTTACTCCACAATGGCCCTTCCCAAGATGACCCCGCCAACCAGTAGATCTTCCGTTGTCTGCAATTTCCAGTGACTCCCGGACACACTCACAGCGGAAGGAATCTGCTGAAGTTCTCCAAGGGGCACCGCCATCAAATGGCTCTAGAGGCTAACTGACATTTACTGACATATACCGATCTTAAAGATGAGGTTTTTTTTTTAAAGGCAAATTACAATATTCCAACATTGCAGAAATTGACTGTAAGCGTGTTAAGAAGTGACCCATTGTTCTGGGCTTCGGTTGCCTCTTTCTACGCCTGTGGATGGGTGTAAGCAGTCAGGATGAACCTGGGGGCGATGCTGTAACAAGCAACCCCCACACCTGAGCATCTGAGGTCACAAGGCAGAGGCACAATCTATTTCTCGAAGTCCATCTTGGGTCAGTTGAGGCTCTTGCCTTCGTCTTTTTTCCAAGATCCGCCACAACAGGGCAGCTGGTATCAGAAATCTTGCCGATCAGCATGGCAGAGGGCGTGGGGCAACACACACTAGCCTCTTAAAGTTTCTGCCTCAGAGTGTGCCTCCTTGACGCATCACTTCCACCCAGGTTCCACTGGCCAAAGCAAGTCGTGGGGCGGGAAAGTACAGTTGTACCATGTGCCCAGACGGAGAAACCCAGTAACTAACGGTGAACAGCCCAACTGACCCCACGGGGGGTAAGGAGATGCTGAGGATGAGCGGAATCTCCCCTCTAGGGTACCGCAGGATGTGCATATCAGGACAGGGCATAACTAGAATTCAGCCCAAGACCCCAAAAGCCCTTGTGTCAACTTGGAAACATGTAGCCCCTAACCAGGGCTTGCTCTTCCAGTAAAACCCAGACCGCCTCCGAACATCCCACAAGGCCCTGGCCTCTGCTATCTTCTGTCCCCATCACGTTTATCTAATAGATGACCCTACCAATTCCCATTGGCAGCCCTCTGTAGTGTAATGAACAGGATGCAGGCTGATGAATGCGGCCACTGCACAGAAAACGTCAGTTCTTTCATTAAGCAAACCTTCCCAAGTTCATTGTATTGAACCAGGGTTTAGGCTATTAGGCTGACACATGACAGAGCCAATTCTAGTCACATTGTAAGTGCCTATTCATGTTCAGCAAATCCCATTTTACGTGCACGCACACATTTAGAATTGGGCTCTTGCTGCCTGTGACTTTTTTTTTTTCCCCTTGAAATCTACTTTCCTATTTTTAACTGTTAATAATTAAGAAAAATCCCACTTTCATAAGAGAGCCTCAACAAGCCTAATTCAGGGAGAACATAATGGATGCTCAAGCCAAGTTTCTGTTCTGCTGGCTGCCCGACACGCCTGCCCTTCCCGGATGCACCAGTACTGATACACTGTGTTCATCCGTGAAAGGGTAAAAAATAAGCCATTTGCGCCCGGAGCTGGGTCACCACTGGCTCCTCTTTCTGTTCACATTTTAAAAGGAAACCATCATTTACAAGTTTGGAGTCTCTGCAAGCGTAAGGGGACAAGGCTGAAGGCATCATTCCAGGAGACAGGCTGTGAATGAGCCTGCTCACAGCGTCCGTAGCCAGGAGCCCCCAGCAGCTTTAACTCCAACCTGCCACTTCCTACATGGGTGGTCCATCAACAACACTCATGCCGCCAGCATGCAGTGGGCGCCTGCTGGGTGGCCGGCCCACACCAGGTATCAGGATGTGGACAAGAAGGGTTAGGGTTTGTGGTACAGCGGGAGAGAGGCCAACAGCCAATTACCTGCAAATGTTCTCAGTGGGATTATGTATCCTGAACGTAACCTCTTACCTCCATCTCCATTATTTTCACCTGGTCTAAGGCACCATTACTGCTCTCTTAGGTCCCTGGGCTACCTCCCAAGTGGTCCTTCCCCTTGCCTCCTACAGACTGCAACCACCTCTTTCTAAAAGCATAACTCAAACCATGTCACCTTCTTGCCTGTAAACTTCTAATGACTCCCGTCATGATTAGAATAAAATCCAGACTGACAGTGGCTTTACAATCTGGCATTTGTCTCCATCTCATCGCCTATCACTCCACTTGGCTCGAACCACAGTAGCTGCTTCCTCTCCCTTGAACAGGTCAAGCATATTTCTACCCCAGGACCTTTGCACTTGTCATGTCTCTGGTTGGGATTCTCTTTCTTGAGATGTCTGCACAGCGGTCGCCATTCAAGATTTCATTTAAATGTCATCTTCCTCAAAACCCACCTCTGGCCACGTACACAATCACTATTTCCTTCTCTTTCTTCATTCCCATGTGAAACAAACTAATGTGTTCGTTTCCCCCGACCACTCAAACGCAAGCTCCATGAGGGATGAGATTTTGTCTGTTATTTAACCTAGCATCTCTGGATCCTGGAACAGTGCCTGACACCTAGTAGGGAACAGCAGCAAAAACGAAACAGGGGTAATAAAAATAATATTAGGTGTCACTATTAGAGCAGTAATCCATGTTTACATACTCCTGATTCTGTAAGATCTTTACGTGCCCTAACTCATTTGGTCCTCACAACAGCAGGAAATCACTATTATTATATTCATTCTAAAGACGGGAGAACTGAGGCGCCAGTAGGTTAGTAACTCACCCAAGGATTCACAGTTAATATACAGGAAGCCGGGAATCAAACACAGGCAGTGTGACCTCAAAGTGCTAACAGGACTCTACACTCTAGACTCAAAATATATATTTGCTAAACAAATGAAGACAAGAAAGTGCCAGGCAAAGGGGGGGAGCTGAGTTGCTTAAGTAATCTAAGACTCGATTTCCTCTGCTCTACAAAGAGATTTGCAGCGTGGGGTCTCCCCCCTCCCACCCTCCGTCCTTCACCTAGTTGTCAAGTACCTACCATGTGCCAGCAACTGCTCAAGGGACGGAGGTCACAGCAGTAAACAAAACATGAGAAAAAAACAACCCTGATTTCATAGAACTTACACTGGGGATGAGGGCAGAAATGGGGAGTTAGGTAAACAAGTAAAATAATGAGCAAGTATCAGACAGGTGTTGTTAGCACATCAAGCAAGTCGGAGTACTGATAACTATATTGTAGACACACACATGGGGTCACAAAGGGAATTTCCTTGGGAACAGTGGAGTCCCTACAGAATGCGGGCTTTCTACGGGGTTGCCATCACTGTAGCCAGGGCATCGAGCATGGTGTTGTGGAACAGAAATGAGGCAGTCCAGCCATGCAGCATTAGAAGATGTTCTGAGTCGAGGAAAGCATGGCTGTGTCCTTTAGAAGAGCTTCAAGGTCAGCGATTACGGGCCAGTTCTACGTGACATCAGTAGGAACCAGGGTCTTTCCCAACAAAAGTTACCATCAGTGATTCTGCAATATAAAAACACACATGCTCGGAACACCCGCTATAAAATAAAGCAGAAATAAACACTCCTAAGTGAACCCAGGGCCCACATCTCCATAAAGAGGAGTACTGAGGAGTGAACTTGGGTCTGCTACTACACAACATGATGCCCTGGGGCTAAAGACACAAACCGAATCTTGGACCCGCCTCAGCTCTATTACTCCCGGAAATCCTAACACGAAACTGCCCGATGCCCCCAGAGGAGTCAACTGAGGATTCAGAAAATACCTGCACGTCTTCACGCTCACTAGGAGCTATAATGAAAAGACAGACAACAAGTGTTGATGAAGATATGGAGATACTGGAACTCTCCAACACTGCTGGTGGTAAGATGATGCAGCCACCTTGGAAAACAATCTGGCAGTTCTTCAGAAGTTAAACCCAGAGTTACCATATGACCCAGCAATTCCACTCCTAGGTATACACCCGAGAGAAGGAAAACACATATTCACATAAAAGCTTGTACATGAGTACTGGTAGCAGCGTTATTCATAAGAGCCAAAAAGGTAGAAACATACCAAACGTCCATCAACCGATGAGTGGATATGCTATATCCATATAATGGAATATTATTTGGCTGTAAAATAAGCCTAAATAATGATCCTCGCTACAGCATGGATGGACCTGGAAAACCTCAGGCTGAGTGACAGAAGCCAATAGCAAAAGGCTGCACAGAGTATGATTCCATTTATATGAATTGTCCAGAAGAGGCAAATCCATAGAAACAGAAAGCGGGCAGATTAGTGGTTGCCAGACCTAGGGGCGGGGAATGGGGAGTGACTACTGACGGGTATGGGGTTTCTTTCTGGAGAGATGAAACTGTTCTGTAATTTGGTAGTGGTGATGGTTATACAACTTCGAAAATATACTAAAAAACCAGTAAATTGTACACTTTAAAAGGGAGAATATTACAGTATTAAATAATATCTCAGTTAAAAAATAAATAAAATGAGGGATTTTCACTTCTGAGATTAAGTTCCCCCAAGACTCTGGCTTCTGCCTTGCTCGCTGTTTCTTGCTCTTTTGCTGGCTCACTCAGATGAAAGGCAGCTGAGCTGCCATGCTGTGAGTTGCCCTTTAGAGAGGCCCACGTGGCGACAACCAACAGCCAACAAGCAACCGAGGCCCTCGGCCCAACAAGAGCCAAAACCCAAATCTTGCCAAGAACCGTAAGTGTGAGCTTGGGATAGCAGCTCCTTGATCACGGCCTGAGAAATGCTGAACCATGTCCAAATACTTCATTCACAGAAACGGTGATACGACAGATGTGTGTTATTTTAAACAACAACAAAAAATTTCTCTAAGTCACCCAACAATGAAGAATTGGGGTGCAAACCCACTCTGGTATGGCCACTCTCTCCATGCTGCCATATTGCTTTATTCATCCCTGTGTCCTTGGAATTGGCTCCAAGGGCATGATGCTCGACACATGGTAGGTGCTCAATAAAGTTTCCTAGAACTGAGGGAAATTTTCCTATCCTCTTTTCTCTATGTGAACCTAGAAAATGAGCTCAGCAAGAAGGAAACAGAAAGAATGAGAGAAAAATATGGAAGTCTCACTGTGTTCTGTTATTCTCCAATCTCTTGTCCGTAGATTAACTTCCAACCAAGACTCTTAGTGAATGCTGGTGACCCTGCCCTGACCCTGACGGGGACATTAATCTATGTGCAGACAGGAGGTGGTTCTAGATTTGGCCTTGGCTGTACCAACCTCACTTACGTACTAGACGATTCACTGTCAGAGCAGGGTCCTTCTGTGCTTCCCGAGAAGCGACCAAGCCTTAGATATTGCAAGCCCCAAAGTTGGGGCATCAATTACTAGTACTAAAAAGAGGACTTCGGTCGAGAAACAATTCACACTACCCCTTCTTGAAGCTTTCCCTCAATCAGCCAGGCAGAGCCCCTCCCCGCCACCACCCACCCCCACCTCTCGCCATCCTCTGCAACACGTCTCTTTCAAGAGAGATTTATTACAGGGCTGTCGACACAATCCTACCTTTACGGAAAAAGATAAAAATAAGAAACACCTTGGGGCTTCTCTGGTGGCGCACTGGTTGGGAGTCCGCCTGCCGATGCAGGGGACGCGGGTTCGTGCCCCGGTCCGGGAAGATCCCACGTGCCGCGGAGCGGCTGG
>NC_041230.1:47202448-47243209 GCF_002837175.3 Physeter macrocephalus | reverse complement strand
CCACAACAGTGAGAGGCCTGTGTACCGCAAAAAAAAAAAAAAAAAAAAAAAAAAAGAAAAGAAACACCTTACAAGAAGATGCCATGGCGAAGGCTAAATCATAAATGTTTGAAGGAATGGTCAAATCCAGACAAATAACTGTTCAATCCCACTTTGTATTTAGCAGATAAAGTCATACAGAAAATCAATGTGGTGCATTGAAAGGGGAGGAAAAAAAAAAAAAACAACAAAAAAAACCCGCCACACTTAGGGATTGGGCTACACGGTGTTATGAAGTGGTCGCTTCAGAAGAACCTTATAACACGACGACCAGATAAATTTTTAAAATTGGGGTGCTGATTATTGACTAGCTGACCTATCAATGGGGATCTAGCCCTCTCTTCTGCTTTCTCTTCTTCTGTGGCCGCTGGGGACAATTTCTGGGGCGACACACGCATTCTCCGGGGAGATGGTGGAGAGGAGACTGGTGACACTGTTTCAAAGGACAATTAGGCCAATCCTCTGAAACTAATGGTTTCGAAGACGCACGCAACCCTTGCTCCAGCGCTTCCGCTACTGCAAAATCGCCCTTCTGATATCCTGGCACAAGGAGATGAAATGCACACGCAGGAGTGTGCATTAGTGAATCGTGTGTAAAAGCGTAACATGGGTTGAACGCACACGTGTCCACAGAGGAGCGAATGAATAAGTGACAGGACACCACGTGGGAGAGTATTACGCAGTCACGACACAACGGGCTGCCGAGCTACCTGTGCTCATACCCGACAATCTCCAAGACATCATCACATAAAAAGAGCAGGGTAATGAACAAAATGTATTCAATGGTCTCGGGTGCATGCATTATTTTAAAGGCTATACATATCTACATCTGATGGTTAATGCATATGAGGTTTCTGGAACAATCCACAACAAAACTTTCTTCAATAGATGGTTTCCTTTGGAGAAAGTATTGGAGATGAGGGATGGAGGAAAACTCTTACTGTCAAACCTTATCGAAAGTTTTGAAATTTTGCCATGAGCTTCTATTCCTTTTAACGTTTATTTCCCCCAAGTGGGGTGGGAAGCAGCAATACAGACAATCAGAAATGAAACAAAGCCTCAGGTAAAACTCTTCCAGGATGAGGAAGGCCTGGCTTTACTGTGAATTATCTGAGAGAAGATGCAGGGACCTCTGGATGTTCATCACTACATCTCCATCCCAGGACCTCTCCCCGCAGAAACTGAAAATCCAGCCTGGATCCTCCTCCCGTGCTGAGCGGTCTCCTCCCCCTCCAGGGAGAATATCAACGCCTCCAATTTCCTTCTGTTTCCCCCAGGCCCACACCGAACCTCCTCAAATAAATGGAAGGGGTTTCTGCCAGAGACGGGGGACCTTCACGTGCACAAGGGCATTTCAGACGTGCGCTCACAGTGACCAATCTACTTTCAACACTTTCTCTGCAAGGTAATAACCTCCTTCCTGCTGATGGCATTATTTTATATAATCTGTAATTAAAAAAAAAAAAGAAGTAAAGTTTACAAAAGTAAACAGATGGCGGAAAGGCCTTCCAAAACAGAGGATAATGAAAGCTTGCTAAAAAGAGTAAATGCTTGCACAGGCAAGATCAACAACTCCGGTGTCACCACGGTGAGCGATGCGCTGGCTTTGAGGTGAAATAATAGGAAATGAAGATCAATTAACAATGCACTGATGAGCCTAAAACGAGTTGGCTTTATTACATGCATGAACAGAGAGTTAAATTCCTCGGGGGGAAGGCCCTGGGGATGGATGAGGAAGCAGCTGATGAAAGGGAACTGGAGGTTTAGTGGTTTGCTCTCCTGCAATCAACATCTAAGAAGAGCCAGGCTGTACGTCTGTCTAAGTAAGCAGAGTGACTTAGACAAATGAAAACACTTTTCTCCATTTATCTTTGACTTGGCGCTTTCTATCTTCATATAGGCAAAGATCAGATCAGTGTGATTTTTCCAATGCTTTTGGGCACTGGTGAACTAGGAGAAAAGATCCCATGAGACAAATAAACAGAACTCTCCTGCCCAGCCTTTTGGAGTAAGATGTTAGTACCGTGCTTTGTAAGTGCACTCAAGCAACGTTAGATAATTGATTAAAATGATGTCTTCAAAGGTATTTTTCTTACACTGCACTTTCCACCAGACTTTTCCAACTTTAGGGTGCATCAGAAGCCTCTGGAGGGCTTGTGAAAACAGGATGTCTGGAACCCATTCCCAGAGTTTCTGACTCAGGGGGCCTGGGGGGGGGCCCTGAGAACGTGCGTGTCTAACAAGCTCCCGGGTGATGCCCACGCTGCTGGCTTGAGGACCGCACTTTGAGAAGCACTAGTGCCATGGTTATAAGCTTGGACTGTGGAACCAGCTGGACTTGGCTTGAGTCCTTAGCTCTGCCACTTGGTTATCTGTGATTTAAGGGGCCAGGTCATGCCTCTGTGCCGCAGTTTCCTTGCCTGTGAAACGGACGTGAGGGTAAAACCTGCTTGTACTGGGTTAAACAGTGTTTCCACAAAGTTTAAGTCCACTTGGAACCTCAGACTATATTTGGAAATAGGGTCTTCGCAGAGATAATTAAGTTAAAATGAGGTCATACTGGATTCTGGTGGGTCTAAATCCAATGCCTGGCGTCCTCTTGAGAAGACAGGACACACAAACGCAGAGGTGAGAAGGCGGTGTGAAGTCGCGAAGAGAGAACAGAGTTCTGCCACCGTAAGCCCAGGAACGCCAAGGATGGCTGGAGCCCCCCCAGAAGCTGGGACAGAGGCTTGGAACCAATTTTCACTCAGAGGCCCAGAAGGAACCAGCCCTGCCAACGCCTCAATTTCAGAATTCTGGCGTCCAAAACTGTGAGAGTATACATTTCTCTTATTGTAAGCCACCCAGTTTGTGGTACACTGTTGAGGCAACCCGCAGAAACTACTCTACTGCTTTATGGAACTCTCGCAGGGGTGAAATTACTGAATACATAGCAAGTGTTTGGAGTAGGGCTTGGCACATACTGAGCATTACTGGAGCAGTAGTTCATATTACCATTTTGGTTTTATTCATACTTTCTTTTGTTCTAATCTATAAGAGTATAAATACTTTCTCTTGGAAAAAAAAACACATCAAAACCGTAGAGAAGGGCATACAGCAGGGGTTCTCAACTAGGGGTGATTTTGCCCCCTGACCAGGGGATATTTGGCAATGTCTGCAGATACTTTTGGCTTTTCAGGATTTGGGAGGCAGGTGGAGGCTACTGGCATCTAGAGAGTAGAGGCCAGGGCTGCTGTTAAACAACCCTCAATGCGCCCCACGACAAAGAGTTAGCCGAACCACAAGTCAACAGTGTGAGGCTGAGAACCTCTGGTACCAGATGAAACATCAAAGTCACCTGGCCCTTGAGCCTGGCTTCCCAAGCGTGTCTAGCACTGCAGGGCCGCGTCTTCCTGACGAGAGCAATCACCACCAACATCCACGCTCTACCCACAAAAGATAACTGAGTTAATAATAATAAGCAAACCAATAGGATCATCATCAGCAAATCAAGAGTCGAGCGTGGCCCACGGCAGGGAGCCTCCAGTCGTCCTCTGCTCCACCTCCCAAGCTACAGAGGGCAAGGCGGCCTCCATCTCCATCAGGAATCACAGGCTGGGAAAAGCAGCAGGGGCCCGTGACCCGTCCCCAGGCCCTGGCTGCAGAGTGCAAAGGCCGAGTGTACCGCGGGCCCAGGGAGCAAGGGTGGTAACGACCCAGGCGAGGGACGACGGCAACCAGAGCTAGGGTGCTGATGGTGGAGATGACCCACGTGGACAGAGCCAAGGCAGTAAGCGACCCAACTCAGTGATGGCAGGACACACGTGAGGGTGAGGCTGTGGGAGGTGACAGCTGCCTGGTGTCTGGATTGTGCGGGTGGATGAACGGAGGTGCCACTCACACACCCGGAAAGCACCAGGAGAGGCCTGCGCTATCTCCAGAATTCAAGGCATGCGTGAACCCAGAGGGAAAACCTGCTCATCAAGTGTATGCTCGAACGCCCGGACGCCCCCGAGTCTGGGGGTGAGCTGAGACTGGCAGAGTGACCCCTGGAACGGCTGCTGTCCGCATCCTGTCTCTAAGTGTCCTTGTGCTTCCCAGGAAACACATCGGACCGCGCACCCATCACTCTTCACGAGCCAGAGGAATCTACTGAAGGATCCTGGCCCCTGGCTTTGGAAGGAGTCACATGGAGGGAGAACTAAGAAGATTCACAGGGGTGCGCCTTGTGGATGTGCGTCACCCAGAGGTGACAGAGAAAGGAAACGCATGCCACGCCGGTGACTGCACACCCGCAAAGGCTTGATCACAGGGTGCTCATGTGCCACGGAACGATGACGGGGCAGACGGAGGCATGAAGACGTGGCCCCGCGCTGAACGCACGCACAAGCACACACGCACGTGCCTGCTCGCGGTAAAAGAAAGAGCAGAGCGTAACTGTCGTTCTCAAGCTGACATGATAATTTTGCTCCTCTGTCCCCCCCGCCCCAGTGTGATAACGCAAACCAGGTATGGGGAAGAATAAACCATGACCCCCTCCCGAATATGCCTTTGGGACTGAACCGACATCTGACTTGATGTTGGTTTTGTTTTCCCCTGGCAAACCGAGGGGTCTCCCCAGGGCTGTGCGGCGAGGAGCTTGTAAGATGCACAAAGATAACCGTATTCAAATTCAGGGCTGGTGGGACCGTGAAAGGGGAACGCGCACAGCCCACAGGGTCCGTGAAACTCAAGCCCGGAACACCTAAATATAGTCTAACTTCTAAATAAGGCTTCAGATCACAGATTTGTTTACTTTCATTTGGTGATAATTGTTCACAGCAGAACATATCAGAAAATTCTATAATAGGAACCACAGCCAGGAAATAGTAAATAATTAATCACCCTCCCTCCCAGACTCTTGCATCTCTGTTGATATAAATGACCGTATAATTCCAAACCCAATTATCACTACTTAGCCGTTCCATTTTGTAGTTAAAATCCCACAAAATTAAAGTGCATCAATTGTTAATGGTAATAGACCAGACAAGGGATTAAAGATTATTTTAATGTTTATTTCCTGTCAAGAGATCTTTTGGCAGGAAACACCGGAGACAAAAGGCGGCGCACTCAGATGAGATTCATATATTTAAATCTTCCAACTTCTGAAAACATTATGGATATAATTACTTGTTTAATTTACTTGTTCCCTCAAGATACAGGCTGGGGAGATCAAGCCAACTTTATTATATCAACTTCTCAGAAAGGAAAGGCATTGCTCTGTAGCATCTTCTAAGCTGGTTTGCCCTCAGCGGTCAGATCAGACTTAGTGCCCGTGTCCCACCGGGCGATGCTGACAGAGGGGAGAGGTAGAGGCTGGGGGGCGAGGGGAGTGGGGCTCAGGCCAACTCTCGGGCCTGCGACCAGAGGGCTGTGTGGTCCAGGCGCAGCCTCGAAGCTCCCCCGAGCCTCAGTTTCCCCTTGGTAAAATAAGGTTGACGTGGACCAGCAATGCACACTGGAGAGGGAGAAGTCAGAAGACCGGGGGAAAACAGCACAGTTAGGCCACAGCCACCGCTAACTCCAAATGCAAACACAGGCATTTTGACGTGCTTGTGATTACTTTTAAGGTGGTCACCCAGATGAACCATAGACGCTTAGTTAATCTTTCTGGGTCATCACTGACATAAACACGTATGCACATGCACGGGCACACCCCAGAAAAGACTACTGCAACATTCAGGGGTCCTTGGAACACAATTTAAGAAACCCTAGTCTATTTCCAAAAATGCGGACAGTAGTAAAAGTAAGTGCTATCCCAATGTCCAACCAATTTACTTAGGACGTAGGTTAAGAAAGGTTAAGAAGTTCAAAGGCAATAAACAAACAAATGGGGAGAGGGATGGACCGACAGACTAAAAAAAATAATTGCTCACCTAAAATTATTATTTACATCATGGAGAAACCAGAATCTAGAATGTGAAATATGTAATTTTATACATATATATGAGAGAGGGAGACATGAAGGAAGGGGCAGGCTGGGTGGATGGACCGACAGACAGAGAGATATATAGATATAGACAAAAATAATAATCGCTCACCTAAAATTACTACTTAAATCCTGGAAAAATCAGAATCTAGAAGGAACTTGAGTCTCTTCCCAGAGCACTCAGTTTATCGTTTTACCTGTTAATTTCTGCCACCTTCATTAGAATATAAAAGCCATGCGGGCAGAGGTATCTGTTTGTTCACTGCCATATTGCTAAAACGTAAAATAGAGCCTGGCGCATAGTAGGTGCTAGATAAATATCACTGGAGTGGACAATCATGATAATTGTGTGACCATTTTATATTTCTACAAAGGAATTCATATCTCATGACTCTCATGTCAGCATATTAACTTTGTTTACTAGTAAGGGGCCTGGACACTAGACGGGTTGAGAAGCTCTGCCTAAATCACACACCCAGGTGAAGGGTCAAAGCCAGTTGGAAATAACACTTTCTGACTCTCCATCCCAGGCTCAATTCGTGATGTCACTCTGGCCCTGGGACAGTGCCTCTCTACCTGAGGGTGACGGAAGGCACTTTGCTTTAAGTAGCAAAGACATGACTTAAAAAGAAGTTTCTGCAACAGTTTGGGCTCCCCAAAGGGGGTGTGACCTGGGGCAAACCTTCTTCTCTCTGCATCTTCGCTTCTCCCTCTGGAGGACTCTTGGCAGTGTGAAGATGTTATATTTGCTCACCCTACTTAAACGATGCGGGAGGTGTCCACATGCAAGTAACAGATACATGATTCAAGACCAACTTAAAACAGCTTATTCTCTCAAAAAAAATGATACAAATGAACTTATTTACAAAACAGAAACAGACTCACAGACTTCGAAAATGAATTTAGGGTGACTGGCGGGGAGGGACACATTTGGAGTTTGGGATTGACATGTACACACTGCTAGATTTAAAATGGATAATCAGGGACTTCCCTGGTGGCGCAGTGGTTAAGAATCCTCCTGCCAATGCAGGGGACACGGGTTTGAGCCCTGGTCCGGGAAGATCCCACACAGCGGAGCAACTAAGCCCGTGCACCACCACTACCGAGCCTGCGCTCTAGAGCCCGTGCTCTGCAACAAGAGAAGCCACCGCAACGAGAAGCCCGCGCACCGCAACGAAGAGTAGCCCCTGCTCGCTGCAACTAGAGAAAAGCCCACACGCAGCAACGAAGACCCAACGCAGCCAATAAATAAATAAATTAATTAATTAATTAATTTACTTTTAAAAAAGAAAGAAAACTTATTAAAAAATTAAATTAAATCAAATGGATAATCAACAAGGACCTACTGTATAGCACAGGGAACTCTGCACAACCTAAATGGGAAAATAATTTGAAAAAGAATAGATACATGTATCCACACCCAGCAACGAAGACCCAACGCAGCCAATAAATAAATAAATTAATTAATTAATTAATTTACTTTTAAAAAAGAAAGAAAACTTATTAAAAAATTAAATTAAATCAAATGGATAATCAACAAGGACCTACTGTATAGCACAGGGAACTCTGCACAACCTAAATGGGAAAATAATTTGAAAAAGAATAGATACATGTATATGTATAACTGAGTCAGTTGGCTGTACACCTGAAACTAGCGCAACATTGTTAAGCAGCTGTACTCCAATATAAAATAAAAAGTTAAAACAAAAGTTTTTAAATAGCTTCTTCTCTGACCACCGAAGTCCAGAGGTGGACGGGCCACAGGTACAGTGGAACCAGAAGCTCTATGATGCCCCATTTAACCCGGGTTTCTCTACTTGTTTCTCTGTCCCAGCTTCGTCTCAGGCTGGAAGGCTGCTTGAGCACAAGATGGCTTCAGAGCGTCCAGGCTGAGCCAATGTCCAGAGAAAGCAGAAAGTCTGTCTTCACCTCGTGCAACACTTTCAGGAATAAGAAAACCTTTCCCAGGAGTGCCCTCCATTTTCACGTGTCAGGATTGGGTCAAACGTCTGCTTCTAAACCAGTCTCTGGCAAGACACGTACGTTAGCTTGATGGGCTTAGGTTAATCAGTGGAGGTGAAAGGATTATCGGGGAGTCTGCCGTCATAACAGCTATGCTTACGTGACACAATATATGAGGCAAATGTAAATAATAAAATACACCCGAGTTCTTATTTTTAAAAGTACGGTGCCCATTTCACGTGTTATGTAAGTCAAATCATTATGCCGGACACCTTAAACTTACACAGTGCTGGCAATTATATCTCAATAAAACTGGGAGAAAAAAAAATAAGTTTTTAAAAGAAATATAAATAAATTTTCTGAAAAAACAAAATAACAATACGGTGCTCAAACTGCAAAACAGCCTAACTCTCCAAAAATAGAGAAATGGTTAAACAAAATACAATTCATTCATATGGTACTTTTTCTAAGCAATGGTTAGTGACATGAGGAATTCTTATTCAAGAATATACACACACACAGACACACACGCAGAGATTAGGAGCCCAATTTGTTTAAAACAAAAAAGTCATCACTCAGAAGAAAGAAAAAATGAACAAAGAACAAAATGTTAAGAGTGATCATCTCAGGACAGCGGAGTTAGTAGGACGTTTTAATTTTCTTCTGCCTCAGTTCCTAAATTTTCTTCTTCTCCTCCTTCTTCTACCATGCACACTAGTGACGACATATTCAAAAAATAAAAGTTGGTTTTTCAAAGTAGCAAGTGACTCCTGATGGGGAAAAAAACGTTGAATCAGGTCTTACGCTTGGGTCCAGTCAAAAATTTTACTAAGATCATGAGTTAACAAAGGTTAAGAAATTCACAGTCCAATAAAAACATATCCACGTATAACAGAGATATCTGCCTATCTACCAACTCTGTTTTCATCACAGAGAAATCAGAATCTAAAAAGAAAAGGAATGTGGCATCTTGTCTCCAGCACCCAATTCTTGAGCGTGATAAATCCTGAGTCCTGGAAGGAGGGGGAGTCTTGGCTGGGAGCTGATGATGGGAGAGCTGTCTAGGTGACTCACAGGGAAACCCCGAACAGGGTGAGAAATGGCTGTGCCTGGAGCGCTAGGGAGAAGAGTGAGCTGCGGAGGGTCTGAGTGATTTATCACGGCTTTCTCTACGCCCCTGTAGCGTCCAGGACTGCACTTGGCGCTCATGGCACGCGGCTTCCAAACACGTTCTAAGTAACTCGGAGCCTTGCTCGCAAGTCACCTTCTGGACACCCGGCTTATCGCGAGGGCTTAGAGATACTTCCTTTAAAGCAGTCCCAGGAATGCCAATCATACATTCATTCTTATACCTGATCTCGGCAGGAAATGATCATCCCAAGAAAGCAAGTGACAACAGTGACCATCTCTGTGCCTGGCACTCTGCCAGCCATTTTACCTACAGAATATCTAACTCCATTAGGTAAGAGCTAACAAGACTTCCCATTCTAGAGATGATGAAACTAAGGCTCAGAAAGAGTTAAGTCTGTTACGAGCCCAGCCTGTTCGGTAGAAACCAGCTGGGTCTGATTCCAAAGCATGTGCTCTTTGATACGTCTTTTCAGGGTTCAGGGTAACTGCAGCTCCGCTCCTCAGCCAAGCACTGATGCTTCCCATCTGCACTGGTAGCAGACAGGGCGGCAGGGGACACGGTCTGGGGAGGTGAGCTGGTCTCTGGAGGTGTATGCGCTGACGTTCTTTGGGAAGAGAAGGAACAACCAAGCGTGTAACAGGTAAAGGCAGGGGTTCAGCCCTAGACCTTGGATAAGCACCAAGGGTGCAATCTGGCATCACTCTAGCCCACCTTCGATATACTTTTAACAATCTGCTCACGCTTCCAGGGACCTGCGTGGCTTCCCACCTCCAAGGGACTTGTTCTCCTGCCAGAGTAAGACACCGAATAGCCGCCTGTATTCAACCTGACATCCACAGATATGTAAGAGTCTAATTCGATCGGTACTTCTTTTCTGTAGACACAAAGCAACCACAGCCTTCCGGGCGTCTTGGGGCCCTCTCTCTCATTCGTCTTTGCTGTTTAAGCGTGCCGGGGATGAAATCGGGCAGTTTAAGTAAAGAAGGTGTACAGCAGTGCTACTTTGGTGCTTAACGATGTAAGAAACCTTTGCGGATCCTGATACCAACCAAGAGATGCCAGGTACCTGGGCCTCGGGCGTGTGGGGGGTCCAACTTGCTCGTGAATATGAGAGCTAAACAGATGTGCAACGGCCCCAGCCTTCAAGGCGCTACCAACCGAACACGAGAAAAGCAGACTCCCGTCAGCCCCAGGCTTACAAGACTCTCCATTAAGGAGACTCACGTTGTTACAAGGGTTTAGGATACAAACCCAACAGCCAGCCCACGTTTTCTCCCACCCCTTTTTCACTGGAAGGCGGGCGTGTCATGTAGGTGATGGTAAAAACCCTGAAATTTTCTGTGTGCAGTAGGTGGCTGGCTTGAAGAAATCCACAGTGGAACGTTTGTAGGCCAGGTGAGATTTGTGCGATGGGGGAGATGTGGCAATGGAAACCCATTCCATGACCCTTCACCAGGCCTAAAATTTACTATGAATGGAATTCCTAAAAGTCCGTGTTGGCCTCTGATTTAAAACTATTAAATCGGGTTCCCTGAGAACACTTCCATTATAATAAATACATCACTAGGACAACATATGCTAACTGCACAATCTCAAAGACTAGCGTGAACAACCCATGCATGAAAAATGCACCGGAATGTGGCTGTCCTGGATTCACACCACGGAGACTTTAGAATTGGGCTGAGTCGCTGGGTGAATATCAAACATCTTACGAACAGGCTGACGTCATGGCGGACGACAGAGGGAGGCAGGACACCAGGACCCTAGTTTCACACAGGTGACAAAACTGAATCTGTGTTCATTTGGAACACGGGTGGTGTCTCCAGCTTAAGGAATTTAAGGAGGAAATTATCTGTAAATGTGCAGATATGAGTATGTTTTTCTGAAAGGCAAAATATTACTCAGCCATAAAAAAGAACGAAATAGGGCTTCCCTGGTGGCGCAGTGGTTGCGCGTCCGCCTGCCGATGCAGGGGACGCGGTTTCGTGCCCCGGTCCGGGAAGATCCCACATGCCGCGGAGCGGCTGGCCCCGTGAACCATGGCCGCTGAGCCTGCGCGTCCGGAGCCTGTGCTCTGCAGCAGGAGAGGCCACAACAGTGAGAGGCCCGCGTACCGCAAAAAAAAAAAAAAAAAAAGAACGAAATAATGCCATGTGCAGCAACGAGGATGGATCTAGAGATTATCACACTAAGTGAAATAAGTCAGACAGAGAAAGACCAGTATCATATGATACCACTCATATGTGGAATATAATTTTTTTACATGATACAAATGAACTCATTTACAAAATAGAAGCAAACTTAGATATTGAAAACAAACTCATGGTTACCAAAGGGGAAACATGGGGGCGGGGGGGGATAAATCAGGAGCTTGGAATTAACACACACACACACACTGCTATATATTAGACAGATAACCAGCAAGGACCTTCTGTATAGCATAGGGAACTCTACTCAATATTCTATGGTAAGCTATATGAGAAAAGAATCTAAAAAAGAATGAATATATGTATACGCATAACTGAATCACTTTGCTGTACACCTAAAAACTAACACAACATTGTAAATCAACTATAATCTCACAAAATTTTTAAAAAAAAGAGTGCTAAGCAGATACACACAACTTTTCATCTTCAAAGCATGTCCTGAAATTAGACAGACACTATGGTCACTATATGTAGTGATATGTTAAAAGGAAAAAAGATGAGATCATTTTTATGCAACTCAGCCAAACACTTTTTCTTTTTCTTCAGTCTAATCTGTGTTCATTTTTCCTATTTTTCTTCTTCTTCACCCCTCTTCCCTCCTTCCTCAGACATTTCAGCCAGTTGTCCAAGCCTCTAGCTGCTGTGAGGAGTACACAGATAAATGATAACAGAACCTGCCCTCCAGGGGGTTACAGTTAGATCAGAGACCTAGATCAAAATGGCAGCCAGGACCTTGGATTCAACCACAGATATGAGTTTGGATCCTTCACTGCTTGTCACCTTGGGAAGCCAAGGTCACTTAATTCCTCTGGCTGTCCATTAACCTGACCTGTGAAATGGGGGCTGAGAGTATATTTGTGGGGTTCCCCTAAGGGTTAAACGAGATGACGGGTGAACCCACCTCGCGCGTCGCAGACCTTCAACACATAAACTAACCATGCAACAACAGTAACAAATTATTTTAACCAAGGTCAAAAGTGGGCACAGTCATAAAAGAAGGACCAGTGGGAGAGGAGGAGAAAAGGAAGGGTGGGGGAGGAAGATCAAGGTCTTGGTGTGTGTTGATATACAGGGGAAGAGTTGTGTGAAAAAAATGAAGCCAGGGCAAAGTTAGCCTAGCAGTAAACCAAGGCCACCCAAATGAGATTAAACAGCGACCATTTATTCAAAGCTTGTTATCGCAGGGGAGTCAGCCGCCATCACTGGTGTTTGGCAGAGATGGAGGGGCAGGCAGGGGAGAGGGCAGGTTTCCTAGTGAGAAAAGGGAAGGCTTCGGCGTGTTCTGACTGGAGGCTGTCGGCCCGGGGAAGCTGAAGGCAGGCCAGCTAGAAGCTGCTTGGCTTGGGGGCATATTTGGCTTTCTCCAGTTGGTCCCGAGTTGGAAGAGAAGGCAAAAATGAGGGGTGCTGAATGAGAAGCCCACGCACCGCAATGAAGAGTAGGCCCTGCTCTCCGCAACCAGAGACAGCCCGTGCACAGCAATGAAGACCCAATGCATCCAAAAGTAAATAAATTTTAAAAACAAACAAACAAACAAAAAAACAAAAGTAGGGACGCTGGGTGTTACCAACCAAGTCCTGACCATTTTCGTTTGACGGCTGCAGGGCTTGTGGGTCAGAGTTCTGTGATCAGAGACAGTCTGGCCATTGTCCACTGGTATGTTCAGTCTCTCATTAGCAAGACCATTTGGTGACCCGTAACCGCTCACCCCAGGGCTGTCCACGAAGAAGACTGTGATGAAAACGCGTCCTCAAAGCAGGGTGTGCAGGAGGACTGGCTGGCTGCGGATAAAGGGGGTGGCCACCCACAGGGCCTCCCTGACCACAAGGGCTTCGCATTCTCAGAACGCTCCCCACAGGCCAGAAACAGACTCCCCGTCGCCCTGGGCCTTTGTGTTGGGATACGCATGAATTGGAGAGGAAAAAGGTGCGCTGGTGTCCTACAGAAATAGCCATTTTTCACACAACTCCTGGGAGGTGGTAATTTATTCAGTCATCTTTCAACATAATTCCTGTCTGACTGATTTTCCCTCTGCCTTCATCTGCTCCAAGGTGCCACACACCTGTCCTGGGTGAATAAGAATAAGTATGGTGTATGCATAGGAGGGTTCAAGAAGCCAAATGAATAATGGAAAAGACTAAGCTAAAGCAAATGAAAAAGAAAAGCTCTCTGTTCGTATAAAATTTCTGCCAAAGTAATTACTAATGTTGCTCTTTAGAAAAATAGCAGTAAAATCCTCTAGCTCTTTAGCGTTGGAGGGGGAAAGGGCTGGGATCCCCCAAAGCAGAAATACTTCGTTTCATGTCACCAGCCTTAGCCAACACATTTTTGGCCTGTGCTCTAGAAGCTTCTGTTTGGGGTGTAGGGTTTAAACCGTGGATCTGCCACTTAGCGGCCAGGACATGCTGAGTTTCACTGCGGGTTGTTTTGAGGAGTAAGGGAGGTGATATTCTAAGGACTGGTGTGATGCCTAGGGCAGAGTGTGCACTCAGGAAATGCAGCTGTTATTTTATAAAATGCGGAGGAATGGGCCTAGTCTCAGAGAATGAGAGCAGTGAAGGTTAATAAAATGGAAATTAGGCCTACAAAAGCAGGCTGAAGTCCATTCCCTTCCCTAACAGACCCAAAGGTGCTTTGCAAAATATTTGATTACATATTGAAGAGGGACCATTATCCTATAATCCTGTGCTAATTTGTGTAATGATGTAAATGTGTAGAAAGACAGAAGAAATCAGAGTAACCAGCCAGTCTCCAAGGTGGGAGGAGAGGTAAGCCAGACTGTAAAGAGAGCTATTCCACGTCCTTTGCGTGTGCCCGGCCAGAGTTCATCTGCCTTTCCAGTAAAGCACCCTGATTCGTGAGGGAAACAGCCCTACCCTCGGTCCCAATCCACATGTTTTCGAATGTCACGGTGGCCCGTGGCTTCTGCCGTGCAATCATTCCTGCAGGCTGATTCAAGGATCTCCACCCCCGCCCAACTAGACCAATGACGGTCAACTGGTCAACTCCAGGTTTTGACAAAAAGTGCAGCTAGCTTCACCATCATCAAGCAAAGACGTTTCTGTGTCTACAAAGGGAAAAGCTGAGCCACAGAAGGGACGAGACAAATTCTTGATGACGTCTTCTGAATACCCGGGTCCAGCAAAGGCTGAACCAATGATAGCCCTGGAGTTTTCACTTATATAAGGTAATAATTGCTTTCTGGTTTTGCTTTGTTCTGTAGCCAGCTGAGTAAGGTTTCTGTCACTCGCAACCAAATCAGCCTGACTGATTGGCTGAAGAAACAGAAAAGGAAGGAGATTCTAGACATGGGTCCCTGCCTTCAAGAAGCTTATGTTCTAGTCAGAGAAGCAGACACAAACCAAGTAAACCAGAAAATAAAATTTTAAGTATGTAATAAGGTGAGTATTATGAGGTTAGGGGGCTGAGGACTGAGATAGAGAAGCAGTACTTTATTTAGTTAAGACAACGTAGCAGACAGAATAGTGGTGCCAAAAGATGACTGTGTTCTAATCTTTGAAACACATAAATATGTTAGTTTACACGGCAGAGGGAACTCTGCAGATGCACATGCGTTACAGTTCTTCAGATGGGGAGAGCACGCCGAATGACCCAGGTGGGCCCAACGGAAGGTCCTAAAAAGATGGAAAAGTCAGACAGGAGGAACAGAGTCAGAGAGACTTAAAGACGCTATGTTTGCGGGCTTTGAAGATGGAAGAAGAGGGTCGTGGGCCAAGGAAAGCAAGCAACCTCTAGAAACTGGAACAGACTGCTCCCTAGAGCCACAGGCCCTGCCAACACCTTGAATTCAGCCCAGTGAGACCCGTTTCAGACTTTTCATCTCCAGGGCAGTAGGAGAATACATTCATATTGTTTAAGCCATCAAGTTTGCGTTCATTTACTACAGCGGCAATCAGAAACTAATACAGACGCTCAGGATCGGCCTCTTTGAGCGGCTTTTATACTAAGAGCTAAAGGATGAGGAGATGGCCATACCAAGAGGGAAGAAGACCAGGGCAGGAGAGGAAACGGCATATGCAAAAGCTTGGGAGAGGAAAGAGCTTCACCACTTCTGAGAACTTCAAGATCATTGTGGCTGGAATGATACACATATATATATATATTGCTTAGCCTTGAGGTTTACAGAATTTAAAGCATTATAAATAGTCAATGCAACCCAACTTTTGTGGAAACAAAGCACTCTTTAGTGATTTCCTTGATTTTAAACTCACTGAGGACCAAAACTCAACCATACATTAATAATAACCAGCACAAAGAATTCCACAAAGTGCAATTATCCCTAGTAATTCCAATTTAGATGCCGATTTATATTCCTAACATGCATTCCAGATTTTCCGGATGTGTCTTTCCTCATAGATTCTGTCCTGCTGTACCAAGCAGCAGTGTATTCATACGCCTGACCCATAAGAGGCATAAACATGGATAAACATGCCAGGGGTTTCTCGGTTTGAAAATAGATTCCCTGATGCTACATATCCCCCTATGACTTCTTCTCCCAAGTCACCCTAGAAATAATTAAAATATTTTGGCTGCACAGGAAAGGGACACACCCAGGGGTGAGCATCTGTCCACCGGTACTGCTGGTCTGATCAGAAGCTTTGCGGGTGGGCCAGCAGGAGGCGGGGAGCGCTGGGAAATGGAAGAGAGAGGAGTAGTGATGTTTTTCATGAAGTATCACGATATCAAGTGAGCTGGCGGTACCAATTATGGCAACTGCCTCGTGCTGGGGAGAAATTTTTTTTTTTTGGAGGGGGCTGTCCCCTACACCACTTCAGCTGCTGAGCGAGCAGAGAGGAATATGAATAAAGTCAGTGGGCACAAGAAGCCCGGGGCTTCCTTTTAAATCAGTTCCTAGAAGGCGAGGAACCAGTATATCATAGTGAGACAATCATTTATAATGGGACCATTATTAGGAGCCAGGGTATAAAAACTGTACATGAAACAGCCTTATAAGCAGATTCGGTGTGGGGCTGATTAACCTCCTATCCCACGGGGGGCGGCATGGCTCCGGGGAGTGGTAATGATACGGGGAAGTCATCCGTCTCCAGGTCACAGGTTTAAAGCTGGTCATGTTCTAAGGGGCCTAATTGCTTCTCCAGAGCACAAGGGGGCACACGGCTGCCTCCTGGGCTCGGAGACACAAGGGCCAGGGTGCGAATCCCTGCACCATCCCTACACCAGCTGTGCGACGTTTGCACTGCTCACGAATCCTCCGGCAGCTACGGTTTGCTTTTTAAGTTTTTTTTTTTTCTTTTTTTTTTTTTTTTTGCGGTACGCGGGCCTCTCACTGTTGCGGCCCCTCCCGTTGCGGAGCACAGGCTCCGGACGCGCAGGCTCAGCGGCCACGGCTCACGGGCCCAGCCGCTCCGCGGCATGTGGGATCTTCCCGGACCGGGGCGCGAACCCGCGTCCCCCGCATCGGCAGGCGGATTCTCAACCACTGCGCCACCAGGGAAGCCCTAAGTTTTGTTTTGTTTTTGAATAACTATGAGTATGCTTGGCACATGGAAAGTATGTGATAAATGGTAACTATTTTCTTTTCAAAGAAGACATGTTTTAATTTCTTAGGCATGAAAAGGGCAGGAAGAGGCTACGAACATCCCGAGTTCCAGCACTGTTAGATCTCGGGTCTGGATGGCTGTACAGAGAGAGATTTCCTGCCATTTCAGGTAATCAAAGAAGAGGCCCTTATCTTGGCTTATGGAGTCTGGGTTAGCAGAGGCAGGGGTCATTGCAGGGCCGACATTTATTGAGAGCTTACTGTGTGCTAGGCACCGTTTTAAGTGTTTTACCTCCGTGAACTAACTTAATCCTTGCAGAATCCCGATGCAGCAGGTACTGGTAATAGTACGAGTAACAGCAATGGCAGATACTAGTAATAGTATTAATATTAGAAGCAATAACCCCAGGGTTTTACACCTAGTAAGATAAGGGACAAAACTTGAACCCAGACAGCAGGATTCCAGAATGGGTTAACCATGTCCCGACCCTAAAGGGCTGGGCACGGTTAGAAGAGAGATGTTTTTCCCGCACCTGCGAAGAACGTGCCTCGGGCCCGCAAGTCCCCACTGGCGCATCCTGATGTGAAACTGTCTCGGCCTGAGCAAAGGACACAGCGGTCCAAGTGGGAAGTGGCCTTGGACCTGCAGGTGTCTTAGCTGGCAGGAAGAACGTGGGGACGTATTGTGCCCATGAAATCTCATCCATCAGGCAGGTCCTAGGGGCGGGAAGATCACAGAAACCAATGAGGTGAGAACTGATGGCCTGGATGACATTGGACTTGAGCTGGTGCACGCAGACGGCGCTCCACGATGTTGACAGATCCCACCAAGGCTGGAATGGAAGCAGGGAAGCCAGAGAGGAAGGAACTTGGAGCGAAAAAGAAAAGCGACACAGGGAAGAAAGAGGAACTTGGAGACTGAAGCCCTGGGTTCGATTCCCGTCTCTGACTTCTCCCCGCTCCCCTCTCCCCTGCGCTCCCTCCCTGCTGCTCCCCCCTATACCCACTGCCTTACCCCTGAAATAAGAGTGAATGCTGTCCTGATGACAAGGGATGCAGAAGAATAGTCACAAATACCCCTTGACTAGGAATTCCAATTTGGGTGTGTACAAAAGGGCCAGATATTTAATTTAATTTTTTTGTTAAACGGAGAGGAAATTGTAAATTATTCGGGCGTGGGGGACAGGAGATCTCCTACCCGGGTATATCACACCCAATGTAATGCAGCACTTAAGTGTTAACTCTCCAGTAAAACTGGTGGTTGTCTTTCTTCTCCCCACCCCCGCAACTCTGCACCTTCCAAGGACCCAACGCTCTTGATGAAAAGGGAGGAATAATCCTTTCCTTGGTGTCTGCGAGATCAAGATCTATTTGGTAACCCACTCCTCTAATACTGCCCGTGCAGAGAATAATTTCGGCTCCCGCTCATTTGAGTATTGAACTGAGATTCTGCAGCTGCTTTCTGCCAAGCCTGAAAAGCAGAAATTAATTTCAATGACCCAGGCGAGTGGAGGGGAGCTCTGTCAGGTCATTAGTCTTCGTCTTTTGCTACTCAGGGTCTATCACGGCGCTAATCCATACATAAACCCGGGCATTCCCCGAGTCAATCGCAATCTGCGGGGCCATTTAACTACCTCTTGGTTGGGTTCACGAGAGCAGGGGCATTGCAGGCAAACAGATGAAGCCTGCCTTTCATGTCTCCCCTTCCTTCTACCTATTTAGGGCCTGCGGAATTAATGCAGCTGATTGACATGTTCTTTTCCTGTTTGATCGAGTCTGCCGTTGATTAAGTAGAGCTTGGGGTGGGAGGGGGAACAGGGGAGGGGGGTCCCCCCTTCCTTCAGCTTCCGACTTGCCAGTTTATTAATGAAAGAGGCACCAATATTGATAGCCCTGACACTACAAGTGCAGCAATTAGAGGGTATGTCCTTCCAGGATTCTAATTAAAAAGGGGCCTTTTTCTGCCCGGGATGGGTCCTATTGTCATATATGCCTTCGATTCTGGCTTGGGTTGGGGGCTCCCATGCCTTTTCCTTTAGGAAAATCTCCTGGCGAGTGGGGGGAATAAACACAAGTTGAAAAGCTTTGTTCTCAGTGCGGGGGGGTGGAGGCGTCACTGTGAAATCCAAGGAAAAGAACGGTTTTTGGAGAAGGTACCTCTTTCCAAAAGCAGCCCGCCTTCCTCCAGCCCTCTCCCAGATTCTTCTCTGGGCTTCGTGCTTTTCATGCTTTTAACCCTGAAGGACTGGGCGGTGGGTGGGGGTAGGATGTAAACAAATAAGATAGGTGCTGTGATAATTTTCTGAGCACCTACCGAAGCACCTTACATCCGCTAGCATCGTTTACCCTTACAGCAACTCTGTGGTATGGCTTTCAGTGGTTCCATTCTCAGATGAGGAAACTAATGCTCAGATCAGAGAAGGTCAGGAGCTGGTGGTTCTTTCTGATCCAAAGTCCTTCTTCACTCAACTCCAGGCACTGAATACTCCCAAGCCTACGGGGCCAGGCAGGTAGTGTAAAGGGTGATGAGGACGAATGTGGAGCCCGTACTCCATCCAAAAGGACAGCCCCAGCTCACCCCTCCCTGTGCCTCCCTGCTAATTCTGCAGGCCAGAAGGCCAGCCCAGAGTGGCGGCCTGTGGTGGCAGCTGATATTATAAGAGAACTCAAATATCTGGAATTTTAGGTGGACTACCCCTTAAATGTTGTTAACTCCTTAACGAAGTTCACGTTTGCAACTTCAGGGACACTCTACCTGCTTCCTTAGAATTCTTTAGATTCATTTTTGTTTTCTCAGTACCTTGTATCTTTTTTTTAAAAAATCTTGAACCCAGCTTTGCCCTTTCACTCTCCTGCCTGGGTGGCCACAAGCTAGGAAATTGCTCCAGCACAAGGCTGAATTTAAAAAGGAAACAAACTGTGGGCCCCCAATGCCTTCCTCCTCGTCCCTCCAAAGCTGACAGCAGAAACCCTCTCTACTTTTCAGCAGGTCTCACCCCTCACCCAGGCCAGATGCAGAAAATCCAAGCCTACACACCTGGATCTGGGGAGGACGTGCTCCCCTACCCCACCTCTCCAGCTCAGTCATCTTAAACCACCCTGGGTTTTTACTCCCAGGTCACTAATGAACAGACTATGTGACCTCGGACCCTTTTTTTTTTTTTTCTCTCCTACTACACATCAGTTTGCTCATCTGCAAAATGGGAGGATAATTCTGACCTCACAGGTGTGTTGTGAGGTCCCTATGAAAAAAAACATATGGGAAAGCTTGGGCGCAGCGCCTGTCTCCTTGTAAGTAGGCCCACCAGGCTTCGCCGCGTGCACAAGTACCTTTGCCCAAGTTGAGATCCAAGGCAGCTAAACTACACAGGCTCGTGGACTGAGTTTCTTCCCCTGGTCTTAAAAGAACAATGATGACCACGCACTGGACAGCAAGCCAGTCTTTCAGCCTCTGTTTTTCTACCCATCAAGCAGGCTTTATAAACCTCCCTCACAGCTGCTTGAAGATTATGGCCCCAAAGCGGGTCTGACACTTAGTAGGCCCACAGAAAATCAAGCTCCACTACCAGCTCCCCAGACGTATGAATTCTCTTGCTTTGGACTCAATATCGCTCAGGTTTTGTCCTTCAAAGTTCTTTTTTCATGCTTAGGACTAAATCTTGAAAATGACAAAAACAAAACAAAACAACAACAACACCACCCAGACGCTTCACAGGAGGTACAACTGTGAAATCTCCTAATAATTTCTCATTTTACTGCAAATTCCTAGACATAACAACATCCACTCCCAAACGAGAGAGAGAGAGAGAGAGAGAGAGACAGAGAGAGAGAGAGACAGAGAGAGAGAGAGAGAGAGAGAGATGGACTTGACAAATAGAAAAGCTCTAACACTCTAATGTATTTTGTTGGAATCAGAAGGGCTCTGTCTTCGCTCTGACCACCCCCCCCCCGCCCCCGTCCCCTCCAGCCTCCTGCTGGGGGCACCAAGGAAAAGTCAGAAGCATTAGTCCGGTGTCAAGGAGCACTGCCATCACATTCTATGAGAGTCAATTGCAATTAACGGGGCCATTCAGAAAAGGCAGGTACAGACCAGACAAAGGGAGCACAGCTAGATCTTATCAGAACCCAAGGCCAGTAGGCTGGGCCTTTCAGATGCTGTCTGCACAGAAAGAAAAAAAGAAAAAAGGAAAATGCTGGTGGAGGAAGAGCTGGGTAGGGAAAGGTAAGCTGAACCAAGATGGAAGGTAAGGCAGGTAATGAGAAGGGGCAGGCACAGAGCAGAGAGGTTTAAAAATAGCAAGGCTGACTCCTGAGCCCAGCCCTTGGGTTCAGGTCCTGACGCTGCGCCTGGCCACTTAGGACACTCAACCACTCGGCCCTCCGAACCTGGCTGGCTTATCTGTAAAACAGGAGGAGTAACAGTAGTACCTTCTTGTTTTTTCAAATTGACATGTGAAACAATGCTTGCAAAGTGCTGAGGGTAGTACCTGGCACGGGGCAGTTATTCTAAGAGAAGGGCTTAGCCCGGAGGGCGGAAGGAGGCGTGGACAGCTAGGAGAGAAGCAGATTCCTTAAGCAAGCACCCCAGGGCGAAAATCAGATACTCCACAGACACAGGTGACCAGGCTGAAAGTGACTCCCTGCCCACCCGGTAGAACCAGGCAGGGGGACCCATTCGGAGGGCAGTTCCAGGATGCTGATACCAACCAAGAATCTCCTACAAGATCCTGCAGGCTGGGAAGTGAGGACACACACACACTCTGCAGGCCCTGGGCTGGGAGAACATTAGCCAGGCCCCAGTGCCCCACCCATCGCTCCACTGTGACGCTCCCCCTGCCACCAAAAGTGCTTAAACTTCTTTTCAGAAGGAGGCTTGACCACCTACTACATGCTTAGCTCTGTGCCATTTACCAAGGGATACCCAGAAAACCACCTCTCCAGGGCCCTCTTCTTTGTTTTTTTGCTCTGAGAATGATGTCGGGGACTAAGGTAGTGCAATGCGGTAGAAAGTTCCAGAAAGACCGGACTTCAAATGCCAGGTGGCCCACTGATGAGTCACATGGCCACGGACCAGTTGCTTGGACCGTTTAAAGCCTTATCTGTAACGCGGGGGTGGGGGGGATATCTATCATCACAGGGTTATTACGGAGGAAGTGTAAGGGCTGTTTGATGCTTGCTATTTATTTTTTTTGTCATTCCAGGGTCCCTGGTGAGCCCTAGATGGACAGGCGCTGGGTAGCGTGAACCCTCGCCTGTCTTAAAACAGGCGCACGGCCCTGCCTGGAATAGGGCAGCTGAGGGGAACAAGCCCAAACCACACCAGCCTCTCCAACCAGATAGGGAACTCTCCCCAAAGCACAGGCCCTCACACTGGTCTCATGAATTCTTTAAAGGATGGAGCGCATGCCAGCACCATGAAGAAGTTACCTGTAGGAATATTCACTGGAGGTTGAATACTTCTAGATCCTCGCCGGCAACTAACACAGGACTCCAGGGAAGGTGGGGGACTCCTCTTTCTCTCTGCACTTTCCTAGCTAAGCTGCCTACTTTTGTTTGCACGCCTTGGCAATTGAGCCCTTACCTTTCAGGCCCTCTTAGAATTCCAGAAACTTGAAGTTAAAAAAAATCCACCAGTTTAGACTTTTTAAAGCTTCTACAGAACCAGAAAAAAGGGGGTCGCTGTGAGTAAGCAAAGGGACAGAGAACGGTGAAGGAGGAGAAGAGTCACTTGATTTTCTATCAGAAAAAAATAATAACACAGGGCAAAACTTCATTAAGTCAGTATCGGTCTAGTCCAAAGAGCTTATCATTTGCAGCAACTATTCCCCAATCAGCTGGATGCCTCTCTTGTAATCTTCTTCAATGGTGAATGTCTGCTAATATATCGGAGAGGCCAGACCTGATTTATTTGAAGGCACGGGGTATTTGGTAGTGATGTCTCTAAGGGTCCAGCGAAGCAATCAGTGCGTAGTAGGCAGTCAATAACCCTTAGCTTCCTCTCCTTGCATTCTGGATTATCGAAGCTCTAATCTGATTTGTAACATGTTCAGTCCTTATCAATAATAACATGTTTCCATTTTAATATACTACCTTTTATTAAACTGAAGCCACAAACTTAATAGCAAGGGGCTGTACCAAGGCCCTTGAATCACTACTGGAGCACAGATGTCTCTCCTAGGAAAACAGGGGCAATGCTCGGCCGCGACGACGGGGACCGTCCGTTCACCTTTGTGCTGGCAGGATGGGTTAAGGGACTGTATTATCAGTGCAATGAGGCCAGGCTCCCTTCACACATCCGCGGCAGACCTCTCGGCTCTGTGCAATAAGAGGCACTTTCCCCCGTGACCTGGTTTCCAAAGCATGTTTCCCGCTAAGGAGACCACCACTGGTGCCTCTGCATGGAAACGCTGACCTCTGGGCTCTGTGTGCGCCTGTCACTCACCGATTTTCCCAACGTGGACCCCCAGGTCAAGGGCAAACTGAAACGATACGTAGTGCTGTTCGGGATGACAGAGACGTTCACGACGTTGACGATGGTATGAGACGGTATGAAGAACGCTGACACTCACTGACGTTGATGAGGATGGCGGGGATGATGGTGATGGTGCTATTAAGTAGGGAGCACTTCACGTGTCAGTGAGTGTGTGAGGGCTGTACCAGCATTCTCAGCATTTAATCCCCTCAACAACTCTCTGAGGAAGACTGTTAATGCCCCCATTCTGTAGATGAAGCAACTGAGGCTTAGAGAAGATGAGTGACTTACTCAGGGCCCACAGAAAATACCTGGCCCATCCATGATATGGACCCAGGTACACAACTTCTAATTCTGCAGGTCATACTATGCTAAGCCCATGTCTTTGTCTGCTCAGCTGTTTTAAGAAAATACCACAGACTGGGAGACTTAAGGAACAGACGTTTATTTCTCACAGTTCTGGAGGCTGGGAAGCCCAAGATCAAGGTCCTGGCAGATTTGGTATGCGGTGAAAGATCTTTTCTAGGCTTGCAGAGGGCCGCCTCGGGCTGTGTCCTCGCATGGCCCTTCCTCAGGGCATGTAGGAGGAGACAGAGGGAGAGCTCTGTCTGCCTCTTCTTGTAAGGGCATTAATCCCAGCATGAGGGGCTCACTCTCATTGCCTAACCTAAACCTTATTACCCGCCCCCAAGTTCCACCTCCAAATGCTATCACATTGGGGGTTAGGGCTTCAACAGATGAATTTTGGGAGGACACATGCAGTCCTTCACAACCCAGTGCAAGCAATTCTGTCTCCCCTCTTGCTTGGTCATGAACCACACGTTAGAAACCCTCCCCTTCCTTCCAGAGGAAACGCCTCAGAGGTCCCGTCATCGGGATCTAAGTCACTGTGGCCAAGATCCAAGGCCACCCGCCATCCTTCCTCAGGCCTCCTGGGCGATGGATTAAGGGATCCATTCAACAGGCAAAATACTTGACGCACAGAATGAAAGGGTTTCACACAGCCAACTCTAGCCCAGAGCCAGCCCCAACAAACCCTGAGTCAGACAACATTCAACTGCAGATACTGAGGAGAAAGAGCGTGGTTTTGGCACCAGACACACTTAGATTTGAAGTCTAATGAGGTTGGGCAAGGCTTCCTATGTGTATGGTGGGGAAACAGGTACTGTTTCCCTGTCAGGATCCTATGAAGAATCTCAAGTGAAGTCACGGCACTGAGTCTGGCAGCTATAGAAGCTTTATGAATACTGGTTGCTTTATAGGTTCTTTCCTGCTCTGCGCCCTTTCTCCTCCTCCTCGTTCACAAATTCAGCACTTATCCCAATCCCACCTACACACACACACACACACACACACACACACACGTACACGCACACGCACACACATGCACACACTCTCTCTCTCCAGTCTAGGACGGAACTCTAACCCATTGGCCCTGAGCCTTGCTCCTGATGGAGGATGTTTACAGGCAGGACCCATTCTCATTTCTTCTAAGTCCCTAAAGCTTGAATGCTTCCACTGGCTCTTCCAATCAAAGATTTTTGGTGCATGAATGAGTAAGTGAAAGAGATAGTATAACATCAGTCAAATATATACAAAGCAGAGGCATATCATTTCAAAACTTGAGTATTTCCTCATCCACCTGTAACAAAATAGTTGTTATACACTAAACCAGTAGCCACCTCTTAGGTGATGACAATTTATGGCGTTCCTATCCCCTGGTCATCAGTACTTTAAAGTAAAGATCCCGACGACTCAAAAGAATGAACCTCTAACACAGATGTTCTTCCAAAACTAAATAGAAGTCTGAGGTCCAGAAGAATACGGCTGGATCCCCAACCCACAAGTTCTCTGGGTCGGGGGCACTGGGAGGTAAGATGAAACACAGGGTACAATCCCCATGGCTAGCTGTCCACTGGCCTGGGAGTTGCTTTTTTGGGTCTCCCTAGGGGATCAGACTACTAAAAGGACAAATGGCCCTTTGGTCAGCAGTGTTGGAATTGTTCTCGGCAATGAGAAGCCTGAAAAAAAAACCCAAAACAAAACCCTCTGCCGGACGGTTCTTCCCCTGCTCCCTTAGCTGACCTACATGTGAGTGGAAAGTGAAATGGGTCCCAACCCCCTTTGATGCTCTCAGGAGTGCGGTCCAGGTGGCAGCACACACCCCACGACCTGCCGAGTTCTCTTTATGAATCATACATAAAGTGGAGAAGAAAAAAGAGGCCTGCCAGCTCAACTTTGCACATCACAGCAAAGCATAAAAGCACACGGGAGGCAGCAGAAGTTGCTTTCCTGAGAAGCGGCCTCGCAGCGATCTGTTTATGAAAAGCAGGGGACCTTTGTAGTGGCATCGCTCAAGCCAGAGGCCTGTGTGTGTACTTGTCAGAAAGCTGCACGATGAAAGGTTGGGAGCCGGTGTAATGGCGTGTGTTCTGTAGAACACAGGAAGGACTTACCCAAAGTCCTGGGCTCGTGGTTCTGTTTTAAAGGCATGCGACAGGCACAGTCACTGGTGCTGGCTTGCAGTTAGCAAGGATGGAGACTGACCCCACGGGAGACATGGAAGCTCTCCACACCTCAATGTCTTCACTGTAAAACGAGGGTAACAAATACTGGATCTCACCTCCACAGAGCCCTGCCTTTCCCTTAGAAATCCCTTAGGGGGTGATTAGGCCAAAATATGGCCAAGCGAGTAACTGGGTATCTCAGTCCCTTCCAGCTGCTATAACAAAATACCACAGGCTGGGTGGCTTATAAACAACGAAAATGTATTTCTCACAGTCTGGAGGCTGGAAGTCCAAATTCAAGGTGCAAGTATACTCACATACCAATGAGGTTTACAGCTGGGACCTTCTCACCATGTCCTCATGTGGTGGAAGGGGCTGGGAGCTCTCGGGAGCCTGTATTATAAGGGCACTAATGCCATTCGAGAGAGCTCCACCCCCATGAATTAAGCATCTCTCAAAGGCCCCATCTCCTAATACCATCATCTTTGGAGGTTAGGATTTCAACCCATGAACTGAGGGGAGAACACTGATTCAGACCATACCAGTGGGAAAAGAGAGGATCTTTCAGTGGTATGCCGGAGGCACTACAGAGTTTTTCTCCACACCACCCTTACTTTTTCCTCCCTTTCTTGACCTCCTTAGATCTACTCTCACCAAAAACCAAAAATCAAACAAACAAACAAAAAACCCTATCTGCAGCACAAAGAGTGTTAGAATCCAAAGGAAAGGATTAAGGGTAGAGGTAGCCAACCAGCTCAGTGATGACTGCTAACACTCAGAGCATGCTAACGTGCTATGTGCCAAGTACTATGTCAAGGGCTTTAGTGAATGACATCATTTATTCCTCACTTCTTTCCAAAAAGTCCAAGGAAGAAGACACAGAGAAGAAAACACAGCTTAGAGAGATGAAGTAAGTTTGCAAGTTGCTGAAAATGATGAGCCAGTTGAGCCCCTAAAGAATTAGAAAGCGTTTATTAGCTAAAGCAGGAGGGGAAGACTACTCCAGGCAGTCAACAGCCTGTGCAAAGGCCCTGTGGCAGGTTGTGGGGGTAGGGGGAGTAGGATGAGAGTAGGCTACAGAGACTGGCAGGAGCCTTGCAGGGTCTGGTAAGGATTTCAGATTTCATCCCAAGGAATATGGACAGCCAGTGAGGGGATTAAGCTGGAGAGTGGTGAATAGGGTGGTGGTGAGACTGGATTTCTATTCTAGAGCAATGACTCTAGCTTCTTCCTAAAGAAGGGATTTCAAGAGAAACAGGAAGGGAAGCAACGTGCCCATAAGAAACCATACTGACAACAAAGCCGTAATCTTAATGGCATTAACTCTCAGATACAGAATTGGTCCTCCACTGCTACCAAGGACACTGCAGGGAGACAAAGGCAGGCCAAACCCCGTCAGTGTTTTCTGTACCCCATCCCTTACGGAGGAAAAAAAAAAAAGACCCAAGTGCAAAAATCTTCCTGTTTTTAGAGAATCTTTTAAATGGCATAAGAACTCCAAAGGGAAAAGTCCAACATGGGAAAGCAAGCAGTAGCGCCCTTTGAAAAATTTTAATTTTATTTTAACTTTGCTAAATCTACTTACATTCACATTTTGAAATATGTATGCACGTAAAACACTGCAGTTATGGTCTACTGGGTTAAAAATCCACTTTTTGGAATGGGTTCAAGGGAATACTTATACAAAAGACCTCGGAATGGAAAGTAATTCTGCAGATAAAATAGAATGGAAACATCCCTAAATATGCTCCTTGCAAGATAAATGCACAATGAGGAGGAGTCTTGAAACCATCACTAATGGGAGGTTCAAAACAGCCGGCCTCTTAATCCCTCATGGAACCTGCTGGAAGGGAAGGGCCTGGCTAGTCCTCAGCATATCAATATTCATACTTTTCCAAGGGTCTCTCCACTCCCTTTCATAATTCAGCTGAAACCAAGAAAGTAACCCCCAATTTAAGACAGTGAAATTCCGTTCTAGCACGCTACCAACAAAGCACGGGGCGAACGTGGGGTTTATTTTGCAAAGTTTCAGACAAAGAGAGCTAAAAAAAAAAAAAAAAAAAAAAAGCTGTAATAAATCCACCAACAAGCATTTCTGCGCTTCTTCTATGTAATTATGCTTGCATGGGGAGGCATACAAAAAAGGAAGACAATATGTATCTCATTTCTTAAGGAGGTGCCAATTCTGCTAGGAGGGTGCTTCTCGGCCCCAAGGGTGTATCAGAATCACCGTGGGAGCTAGACAGACATACAGAACCCCGGAACCCGCACTGCCACCCAACTCCTGAACTAAGTGTCCATGACAGGCCAGGGAATCTGCATTTTAAACAAACAAAAGGGCTTCTGGTGGGGGTGGGGATTCAGGACCAGCGAACCGAAAAGGAAACGTTAGCACCACGGAATGTGACAAGAGGAAAAGGCTTTGGTGCTCAAAGAGGCGTCCCTCAGATGGCAGCTGGGCAACCAGACTCTGCCTTTACATCTCTGATAAAGGGCACTTGTCCTTCGTGTGAATTTCATTCCCCTGTAGGACAGCCATCTACTGTCCTTCGAAGAGCCTTCAAAAGCTGGTGCCTCTTGTACCTTCGTCAGGTTGAAAACATTCCAGTTTGTCATTAGGAGTCTTCACGGGTGACGCTCAAGACAGAAAATAAGACTACAGACTGTGAACGATGCCAAGCCCATAGGATGTTTGCCTTCCTCGACCCAGACATTACATGCTCATTAAGGCTGCTTAAGTGCCCTGCTCGTGTGAAGCCACATACCAGAAATTACTATATACTCTATTTTGCATCTTTTATTTGCCTAACCTTTTTGAAAATGACATAAAATTAGTAGAGATGCCACTTGTGTTGTTGCTTAGGGGTCTCCACATTCTCCACTAAAATTTCAGAAATCATGGATTTAACTGTCTATTCCAGAATTTTCACAGGGACTAGCATCAACGTTACTTCTTTCTTGTCCGTGTCAACTCTTCTCTCTCCAGCCCAACCCCAAATTCATTCTCCTTCTTTCTTCTCCTGAGTCTTCTTTCTTTGTACTTCTCTCCTTTTCTCCATGATTTCACTAAGATTTCCCATGTCTCATCAGTGACTCTTTTTTTTTTTTTTTTGGCATCCTCAGCCATGACTCAAAGACTTGGAGGTGCAGAGAATGTTCGGATTTGAAGGGGCCTTGGAGATCAGCCAAGGCAAACCGCTGTTTATGAAGGTGAGGAAACAACGGCATCAAGAGGGCACAGATCAACCTGAGAGGCCCAAGTTGGGGACTGAGCCAGGATTAGGACTCAGTTTTGACAGCCTGCCTTGTTTGGAACTTGGAGACCTGGCTGTGTGGCCAGGAAGGTTCTAAAGATCATCCGCTGGGGCAGGAATGGTGGCAAACACACGAAATAAGAGACGGCCCTGTAAGATCCCCGAATTATGTAGAGTAATAAAATGTTAAATGAGAGTGAACTCACCCACACTCCTTACTGTTTTAGTGTGATTTTTCATCAAGGAGGAACTGATGCCACTGTGATACCAGAGATCACAGCAGCATGCTGGCCTTGGTGGATGTGTGTGGGACAGGAGGAGGGTAGAGGAGAGGGGCAAAAAACAAACAAAAGAGGAAATGAAAACAAAAACAAAAATAAAAACACACCCTGCCAATGGTGGCAGTATCTCAAAAAGACACTGGAGCCAACTCAAAGGGTCCCTGATTGGAGCAACAAAATAAATAAAGTGGTACTGGGTTATAACCCAAAGTATAAAAGAAATATCCATGAGTCCACCCTGATATAAATAAATGACTGAATAAAGTAATAAATGGCAGGGCGAAGGGGGAGAAGAGACAAATCTGCCCTGCAGAAGAATTCTAGATACTTTATGTGGATACCCTGCCCACGAGGAGTGAGAGAATAAGTCTCCACTTCTCAAGTACGGGCTGCACACAGCAACTTTCCTCCAAAAAGAACCGTCTAGAATGGAGGGGAAAAGGGTAACTGCTGAGTGGAAAAACCTGACAAACCCTAGCTTGGCCAGGTGAAGAAGGCCAACATCGAGAGTGATAAGTCGTGGGGACAGTATGTGCCCTGCATGTGATGGGATGAGATGGCACATTACCTCTCTGGTCTTCCCCCTGAAAAACGATATACCTAGCCTAATCGTGAAAACAAATCAGACGAATTCCAACACTGGGCCATCCCACATAAGCCCGGATGAGTCCTCCTCAAAACTGTCAAGGTCACAGAAATCAAGGAAAGTCTACCCAGAGGAGCCGAAGGAGGGCATGATGACTAAATGCACTATGGTGTCCTGGATGGGATCCCGGAACAGAAAACGGTCGGCAGGGAAGAACTCAGGAAATCTGTACCAACTATGGACTTTAGTTAATGATATAACAGTATTGGTTCTTCGATTGCAATAAATATACCAAACAAAACATGGAAGATGTTAGTGATAGGGGCAGCTGGGTGTGAGGGGATATGGGAACTCTGTACCATGGTCTCAATTTCTATGCAAATCTAAAATCGATCAGAAACATAAAGTTCATTAAAATTTTTTTAAAAATACGTATGCTCGATGAAGTGAAAGGATAGTATACAGAAAAGCATATGACATTCTAGAAGTGAGCTGGGGGCTGTTTTTTGGGGAGGGAATTTTGGGGTCCCAGTTACCCTGGAAGGGGGCACACAAGCCCCCGGGAATTCCTCTCCCGTGGCGAGGGGGAGGGGTACAGCTAGAAGGGAGCCATGGAGGGGTGCAGAGCACAGGGCCCAGAGCTGGGGTCCTGGTGACCCTGGTCTACAGATGGAACTGCAGGGGACCCCAAAAAGCTGAGCTGTCCGTGGCTCCACCAGCATGATGTGTGGTGCTCTCCGGTAATGGCTAGGAGCTCAGGAGTGGGAGTCAGGGCTTTTTAGGCCACCTGGGATCTGTGACGTGCAGTTGGCAACAAATTAAAGTGGGGGGCGGGGGTGTCTCCTAGAATGTCAGCAAGAACATTTTCTCCCCAAAACAGGCTCTTGTTCCAGTGACAGAGGAAGAACCCTGGGCTGGCCAGGCCACAAACCAGCCTTTGCGTGGGGCCACGATGTCCTCACCTTTTCTTTTTTTTTTTTGGCTGCCACGCGGCCTGCGGGATCTTAGTTCCCAGACCAGGGATCGAACCCTCACCCCCTGCAGTGGAAGCACCGAGTCCTCACCGCTGGACCGCTAGGGAATTCCCTATTCTCACCTTTTAGATTCCAGGATGGAAACGGCTCTATGCACGTGCCCTAGAGGTGAGTGCCATCTTTTGTAACCATGCCAGCGTTCAAAACTGTGTGCATACGATCCTCTGCTCCTTTAGGCAAACGAATGCAAGCCAGAAACTGTACCGGGAGCAACAGTTTCTCGTTCGCCGTTGTGTCTTTCTGCAATAAATAATTTCCAGGCAGGGTGCTGGAGAATTTCAGAAGATAGACATATTATGTTCACGAAAGACAACTTTAAGAAAAATCTTTCTGCCATAAAAGTGAGGGTTCCCCTCCTTCTTGGCATCCCAGCTTGCCACAGAAATGAGTGATTTTCTGAATTTCTGCCAAGTTAGATGGTTCAGCATGCTATTAGATTAGTCTGTTTATACAGAAACAGCCAAAAATCGGAAACACACAGAAGCTATTAAAGATATTGTCCTGTGAGGGAAAGATCTGAATGGTTTCTTACTGCAAGTGGGAAATAAGATATGAGTCGGTATTAATGTGATAAAGAAGTTAATGCCTTCTAAAGCAAACTGTTGGTTTCTTCATCTTGTTTCAGAGGTGACAATAAAAGGAACCTACAGACAATTATTTAGGGTTGAGTGAGCACGGAAGGCAACAAGGACTTTTCACAGCCCAATCAGGCCTGACAGTGAGAAATACATCCCTTTTAGAAAAGAAAAAAAAAAAAAATGCTGGGGCATCCAAGGAGTTTTCAAAGGAAAGGTGATTTCAGGCCAAGAAAAAAATTTTAAAAATAAAAGGTATGGGTGGGGTTTTAAAACAAATATATAAATAAAACAAGGTTTCAGATATTCACAAGTGAAATTCCAATTTCACTTCTGCCCTTGGGTTGCTCTGTAAATGCATGGAAATCATATGACCTCTTAGGTCAATGTGATTCAAGACAGAGGACTTATATTGACTTCCACCTGAGAGATGCCATAGATTCTTCCTTTCCTCATCCATAAAGCAGATGGTGTGACCCATACCTTGAAGTCACCTTGTTTCCCCTCAGTGAGTCATGAGATGACTCCTCCTAGCCACATCCTGGCAACGTGAGCTGCTCCTGACCATATTTTAGGATGGACAACATGTGACTGTAAGTGCAAGTGTGCCTAAATGCTCATACAAAGCCCGGTACTATATAATACATAATTTTCCCCTTAGTGTATAGTTGAAAATCATGAAGAAATAGGGCTACCTTACAAAATACATATTTATTCTGGGGTCATCAACTACCTGGCTGTCTCCTGACGCCTGGTAAGGAACTCGGAACTTGCTGTGCAGCAGAATATCAAAGAAAGGTGAAGTCTCTACTATCCAGAATGTATTCCTTCTCCACTGCTGTGTAACAAATTACCACAAATTCAGCAGCTGAAAACAGCATACATTTTGTATCACACAGTTTCCAGCAGTGTGGGCACAGCTTGCTGACCTGGGTTCACAACTTCAGGGTCTCACCAGGCTGAAATCTGGGTATCGGTTGGGCTGTGGTCTCATCAACGACTTCACTGTGGAAGTTCGACCGCCTCAGCTTGTTGGCAGAATTCATTTCCTTGAGGCTGTAGGACTCACGTTCCCATTTTCTTGCTGGTTATTTTGGGGCACTCTCAGCTCCCAGAAGCCACCTGCAGTTCCCTGCCACGTGGTCCTCTCATAACATGGCAGCTTATTTCTTCATATCCAACAATGGAGAGTCTCTCTGAACTTGAGTCTCTCTTTTAACAGCTTTCACCTAAGTCAGGCCCACCCAGTATACTCTCCCTTCTAAGTCAACTTAAAATAAACTCACTTGGGACCTTAATCATTTCTTCAAAGTCCCTTCACTTTGCCACGTAATAGAGCCTAATCAAGGAAGTGACATCCCATTATCATTTCCACTTTCCACTGGTTAGAAGCAAATCACAGGTTCTGAATCACAGCAGGGCATGGACACCAGGAGATGGGGAATCAGTGGGTCCACCTTAGTTTATTTGTTTACCTATTTAATTTTTGGCTGCATTGGGTCTTTGTTGCTGTGTGCAGGCTCTCTCTAGTTGCGGCGAGCGGCGGCTACTCTTCGTTGCGCTGTGTGGGCTTCTGACTGCAGTGGCTTCTCTTGTTGTGGAGCATGGGTTCTAGGCATGCGGGCTCAGTAGTTGCAGCGCACGGGCTTAGTTGCTCCGCAGCACGCGCGATCTTCCCAGCTCAGGGCTAGAACCCGTGTCCCCTGCGTTGGCAGGCAGATTCTTTTTTTTTTTTTTTTTACTTATTATTTATTTATTCATTTATTTTTGGCTGAGTTGGGTCTTTGTTGCTGTGCGCAGGCTTTCTCTAGTTGTGGCAAGTGGGGGCTACTCTTCGTTGCAGCGGCCATGGCCCACGGGCCCAGTCGCTCCGCGGCATGTGGGATCTTCCCGGACCGGGGCACGAACACGCGTCCCCTGCATCAGCAGGCGGACCCCCAACCACTGTGCCACCGGGGAAGCCCGGCAGGCAGATTCTTAATCACTGCGCTACCAGGGAAGCCCTGGGCCCACCTTAGGACCCATCTGCCAAACAGAGGAAGAAATCAGGACTTCACTTCTAAAGAAAAAAAAGAAAGTTACTCCATTTATAAGCCTGAGCTTAGAATCTTGGTGCAGGGCAAGGGGGTGGTGGAGAGAAAAAAGACAGAACACCGTATTTCTTCCAAGTAATCATATTTTTCCAAGGTTTTCCTAGAACTAACCACTGCCCAGGTATTATGAAATAAAATACAGGTGCCCTTAAAATGTACAGTTAAATGTCAGCAGCTGATACCTGGGCAATGGAAACCCTCCTTCAACCAGTGCAACAATGAACCTGGACTTCCAGAAGCACAAAGCATCAAGAAAAGCCAAGGCAGGTTCAAGGGCAAACCCACGACACCTCGTCTGCGAGAACAGAACAACACAAGGTTCGGCGAGGACAATGAAACATCGAATGTTATACGCCGGCCAATAAAAGCCAAGCCGGAGGCTACCAGACATGAGGAGAATAGGAACGTGTGTGGTAAAAGGGGAAACGAAGCGAAAGAAGAAAAGCACATCGATGCCAACAGGGAAAGAGAAATCGAGAGACACGGAGGGGGTGAGGATGAGGACATGAAAGAAGAGGGAGACACGTGGGCAAATTTCATACGAGGTACTGGGTGGCGGGGAGGAGGGCTGGGGCATGAGCCGATGTAGCTATCAGTTAACCGGAAAGTTCACTTAATCAGAATGCTACGCAGGTTAAAGCAAAATCCCAGTGAGCTTGGCAGCCCTATTCCGGCCGTTAACTTTAAAGTTCTTTCAGAGCCCCAGCACTTTCACAGGTGTGAGTTAAAACCCTCTGGTTTCTGTGCTCTACCCCGCCGACTGAAACCCAGCATCTTCAAAGAGCAATTGTGGACCAAGGTGGGGAATGGGAGGAGAGATGGGAGGTAAAAGGCTGTATGGACCACACGCTTTATCTTCACCAGAAGGAGCCTGTGAACAACCTGTAAATGGGATTATTTTAATTTGAAACTGAGATGTAAAAAAAAAAAAAAAAAATCTGGTGAGGTGCTTTAACAGACAGAAACACAACCTGGGCCAAGAAATTGCTCAAAAAACAAAATCCCAACCAAATAAATCCAGTGCGTGGTGACCCAGACATGACAAATGCAAGAAGAAATAAACTGAGGAGGAAATCCAGATCCAAAAATATGTCTTTACGGTCATGATGTTTATAAATTTGACACACTTGCAAGAAGAGCTCACTAAAGGTTATTTCTACGCAAATACGCATTTTGCCAACCCAAGGGTGTGCAAGAAAAAAAACCTAAATATATCTCTTGAAAATCAATTCTTGTGCAGTACAAGTGCATCAAGAAGCAGGGAGAACACAGATGAATATCAAAATGTTGGGCCAAATGTGAACTTGACGGAGGACAATGGTCCTGGGTACAGCTGACAGGGGAAAAGAAACTGTCCCACCCTGTCCAACATCTGGTGTGTGGTCTGGATAAGATGTTTGGCCAAGGCACATGTGCCAACAATGCAGTTACTCTCGCCCTTCCAGGAGCAAAGCTTGAGCCTTGCAAGTCCCAAGCTCCCTCGTGCCTTCTGGTTGATAGAGAAAGTGCCAGACAAGGCTGCATACAGCAAACCTGTAAAACACAGAGAATCCGGACTGATTGGAGGTGCTACCTAGGGGTTCCAAAGCCAGGTGATCAACACGTCCTTAGTGAAAAGCCCTGGGCCACCACCTTTAGCACCTTAACTACCATCTCTCCTAAACACCGAATTAAAATTGCCTGTTGTTTCCTGGCTAGGCCAGTTCCTTTGATTTCATATTCCAGAAAGCTAAAAGTATAATATTCTTTATTATCTATCCTCTTCACCATTAGCTAGTAAGTGTACCATCTTGATCAGCTGTGTGTCTAACGTTGTCCTAGGAATCCACACTCGTTATTAACTAGAGGTGGTCTTCCCCGCATCTAACAGAAGAGCCAAGTGAGGTGAGAGATGGATCTGCCTTTTCAGTGGCCTGTGGTTGAGGAGGAGAAGAGCTGGGTCTAAAGGAATCCAGAAAAAGATAAGGTGTATGGCTTTTCTACTGTGACCTGGCCTCTCTTTGCTTTGATACGCGCAAACCGTATGCAGCTGAGGTCAGAAGCTTCGCAGCAGCAAGTGGCTAGAGGGGGACACGAGCGGCTGGGGTTGCGGAATCATCCTGTCAACGTGGGGGCCGGTTACACACGTGTGTGCAAAGCGGCTGAGGTACACATGGAGAGCGTATGCCCCTTTCTGCTTATGTCACACTTACACAAAAAGTTGAGCAAACGTTGCCCTGCAATGACAGTAGCCTAGATAAGGTCTCTGGGCCCACAGCCACTGGGAGGACTGCGGATTTCTCCAACTCCAGGCCTCTGACTTGGGGAAGATGCACGCTGGGCACACCCCAGGCGCCAGTGAAAAGCCTGTCAGCTGAGCTTTCAGTCACAAAGTGACACGCAACACAGGGAAGCGACTCCAGGCTTTCTGCCCTCTCTCTCTCTCTCTCAGCTCTATCTTTGGCGGAGGGAGGCTCTCATGGGAGTCATCACGCACAGGACAAGGATTAAAGCGGTTCCGGCTTGGTCCCCTGCACTGAACACCAGTGTTTAGCGCCGTCCAAAGTGCACATGTTGAAGTCCTCACCTCTAGTCCCTCAGAATGGGACTCTGTTTGGAGACAGGACCTTGAAAGAGGTAATTAAGGGTAAACGGGGCCATTAGGACGGGCCCTGATCCAAGGGGCATTCTCACAATAAAAGGCGATTAGGACACAGACACAAACAGAAGGAAGACCACCTGAGGACACAGGGAGGAGATGGCTCTCTACACGCCAAGGAGAGAGCCCTCAGGAGAAACCAACCCTGCCGACACCTGGATCTCAGACTTGCAGCCTCTAGAACTGTGAGACAATAAAGTTCTGGGGTGTGAGCCTGCGCAGTCTGTGGTCCTTTGTTAGGGCAGCCCCGGGAAACTAATACAAGGTCCAAAATGAGACCTGGGTCAGTGCTTCCCCTTTGAGATGGAAAGTATCCACAAGCAAGGTGTGTGATGTCAGAACACGGGGACCTGAGTAGCTGCCCTGCCCGGTGGCCTTGGACCAGTCATTTCCTGCTTCCAACACAAGCAAAATGTGGATGGTCACAACCCCCAAAGCTTGTCCCGAAAATTTCATTACGTGACCCCTGAGCAGTGCTGAACGCTATGTCTGGCTCATAGTGGAGGCTCCATACACATTAGTTGCTACTGTTGTTGATACAGCGATGATAAAATGAAGACTAAAAAAATCCTTTCTGATTCACGGTTTGTCACAGCATAGGCACCGTGCAAATGAAGAGGTGCTACACAAAGGTCCGTTCATACTTCGACTGACAGAAATGTCAAAATATAGCAAGGCAGCTTCACCCCGGCCACTTAAAAAAACATTTCCCGAGTTCGCGGGATGCTCGGGGCACTGTGTTCATGGGCGGATGGACGGGGAGCCCGCGTTGGCTCAGAGGGGACCTGGCGTCCAGAGGATGTACTGGAATCGGGCAGGACGGGGTGGGGCCCATGGTGGGGATTGTGAGGGCCACGGGAGCAGGCGCGTGGTCTGGGAACTCACTTCCAGCTTGTGGACTGGGGACAAATCTTAGGGGTCCCCATCCGCGCGCCTCCTAACAGCCAGGGCGCAAAACGACGGGGCCGCTTGGCGTGGCGGCTCACGTGCGCCACCTGTGTTCACACCGAGTCACTGCACCGAGCGTGCGAATGGACGCGTCGATTCCAGGCGGTAATTGGGGAAATCAGCGGACCCACCAGGAGCATGACCACTTTCTAAAACTGAATGGACCGGTCAACTCGCAGAATTGAACAAAATGACCAGACTCTTTCTCTGGCAGTGTACACCTTAAAAAAACGTCTTGGGAGGCTGCCCAGATCATCACACGGGGTTTTTGCCTCTTTTCAGATGGTATCTCCACGATCTTAAGTTTGCACCTTGTTAAAACAAAACAAATGTTAAATAATGTCCTACTTGCTTATATAATTAGAAAAATAAAAAAAGCTGTGTGTGTGAGTGCACATGCATGCGTGGGCATGGGCTCACACACACCCAGAGAACAACTGTCACCGGTATCTGTGTGAGACAAGGGGACCCAAGTGACTTAGAGGAGAGAAATCTAGATGAGAGGGGAAGGCGGCTAACTAATGTTATTTTCTTGAAGATTACTCCACTGATTTTCTAAGACAGCGTTTTTTCCCTCCCTCCTTCCTTCCCTCCATATTTTTGAGCCTACCATGCACCGGTCCTAGGACATGGAGAAGAGAGTAAAGACAGCCCATGACCCAGAGGGTCTGGGATCTGTAGCGGAGCCTTGACTTCTCCTATATGCACCTTCCAGAATGGCTATGTGCTATCAGACTACAGGCTCGGTAGGCAAGAATCGTACGGTCATGTTTCTATAACATCATAACTTAGCCTGCGCTCTTCCAGAAATGGTGGAAATCCCAATATTCAAATTTAACTACAAATCTAAAACTTATAAAAATGATTTTATAGCTACCATCACACAAGAGAGTCCCAAAACTAAGAACAAGTGCCCTATTTCTGAATTTGTCAGTATCTCACGTTTCAGCAAGATTAGGGCGGAACTGTTTACAACACCCAGTCCAGAGCAAGGGATTATTAAACGTGGGTCGACGGATTAAAGTACACATCGAAAGGAGCCGCAGAAAACAGAGGGCTAAGAATGCATTTAGAAGACAACTATGTCAGTATTTCTGGGGCGTACATAAAGTGCTTCAAGGCAGAGCCTGTTGTCAGGACCCCAACCGTCCCTGGACTAAGGTGGAGCGGGGTCCTTCATCTGCCCGGCACTCCGCCCCCTTTGGCCCAAAGACCCACGTGCTTCCCTGAAGTCGGGACATGTGCGCTGACAGGTACAGGGTCAGATCCCCAGGCTCGGCTTCAGGGATGATGTGGAAGCAAGCCCAGCAGGACACACGGACATAAATAAGGTGGTTCTATGCTGGCCCCGAGGGCCTGCCACCTCCACCCCAGGTGGGGTACAGGGGATGCCTCAGGGCCCCAGGCTGGAAGGCAGCAATCTGGACTCAAAGAACAAAGTGTGCTGGAGACGATAAGCTTGATTTTACTACTAATAGAACAAGCACACACATAAGAAACCATCTCTTCTGCCGCATTCCTGCTGCCCCACAGGGTCAAAACTGGAAAGGACCCTATGAAACCAAAGGGTGCTGAACACAGAAAGTTCTTGCAACAAACATTTGGTAGAAAAACTGTCAAGAGCCAACGCTGAAGTCATTTATCTGAGTGTGAATATCCACTCACTTTGATGCACAGATAGTCATGTGTTTAATTACAAGGTGCTGCCCCCCAGGGGACAGAGCCAGAGAGTAACTGTTTATGCTTTGCGGGCCTGTGTTCTCTGACCGCTCAGCTGTGCCACTGTAGCTAAAAGCACCCATGGACGACGCTGAAACAAATGGGCGTAGCTGGGGACCGATAAAACTTTATTTTCAAAAACAATCCTCAGACCGGATTCGGACCTGGGCTTTAAGTTTGCCACCCTGTGTCATATACACAAAATATACAGCATACCACCTTCCTGAATTCTGAACAATTCCGAAACACATCTAGCCCCAAGAGTTTCGAACAAGGGGTTGGGGAGGCTGTAGTTCCGATTTCGGAAAGTGTCCTCTGCTAAAAAGTTCTTTCCAAGGAGCTGGGACTTTCCTGCAATCACTGCTTGGTAGTCTTCTTAAGCATTTTTTAGTCACCTGCTATAACACTCACACAGCGATGACACTGGTGATTTCAACCTCAATCTGGAATTCAGGGGTGTTGAACTGGTGGAGCGCACCTGTACGGGTCAAATTCCCCAGAGTGACTTGCCATAGGTTTCGCAGGGAGAGAAGGGGGGTGAATGCCCCTAGTAAGGGGGCAGAGAACTGGGAGGACAGTAATTTCCCCCAAGATAGGTTTACAAGCTGACCCCACAGACATCCAGCTGTTTTGATGAGGAGTCCTCAGAACAGGGGGGTACTTGAGCAGCTCCAGGGTCCAGAGGACCAAGTGGGAAAGAGCTTGGAGCCATACGGAACACCCTGGGGCTTTGATGCACTGAGGTTTCCAGAAGAGCTCTCTGTGCTCTAGCCCCTGAGGGTTTGGCCATGCTGGAAGCACTGGGAGAGGGCCCTGGGCACAGACATGAGTCTGGTCAGGGGTGATGACCACCAGCGTCGGTGCTGCTGATGAGGTTCCTGCAAGCATCCTTGTGAACAACAGGGAGAGGCAAGGCCTCACGTGAGAGAAGCTGAGAACAGAAACCGTGGGCTCATCAAGAGCAGTCTCTAAGAGCTTCTAAGAGACCTCGTGGGGGTCCCGAGAAGGACAGACGTCACCCATTCACATGTGGCACTGAAAGGGAGGCTCAGCAGTGACCCACAGCTTCTGAAAGAAATGAGACATGTACTAACATGTGCCAGCTCATGAGCACTCACGCTACGCCAGGGCCTGTGCTGAGTGCCTTAGAGAGGGTGGTTCTAAACCTCGCTACAACCCTGCAAGACAGATGCCACGGTCTTCATCTCATCAGTGAGAAAATGACATCAAGACCCAGGCAACGGGGGCTTCCCTGGTGGCACAGTGGTTAAGAATCCGCCTGCCAATGCAGGGGACACGGGTTCAAGCCCTGGTCTGGGAAGATCCCACGTGCCGCGGAGCAACTGAGCCCACGCGCGGAGCCTGCGCTCTGGAGCCCGTGAGCTACAAGTGCTGAGCCTGCATGCCACAACTACTGGAGCCCGAGCACCTAGAGCCCACGCTCTGCAACAAGAGAAGCCAACACAACGAGAAGCCTGAGCACCACAACAAAGAGCAGCCCCCCGCTCGCCGCAACTAGAGAGAGCCCGTGTGCAGCAACGAAGACCCAGCGCGGCCAAAAATAAATAAATAAAATAAATAAATTTATAAAAAAATTTAAAAAGACCAATGCCCAGGGCTGCCTGTTCTGTAAATGCAGAGTGAAGGCTGGACCCCAGCTGTCTTTGAAGCCGACACCATACTGCCTACTATAACAGAGAGATGGACCCTCCCCATCAAATAACAACGCATCAAATGTTTGGGCACAAAGAAATTGTCTAACTTCAAACTTTTATTTTCTTTAGAAGAAAGCACCCAAGTAACTTCACCACCCTTCACATACCTTCAGGGGTCCTTTCCACTG
>NC_041230.1:47124948-47197448 GCF_002837175.3 Physeter macrocephalus | reverse complement strand
ACACGCACGGGTAAGCTCGTAACTTACAAATCTGAACACTCAGACAAAAAGGGGAGGGGAGTAAACACTGCGTGTCTTTCTTTTATATACTCACTGGGCTGGGTATTCTGACAGCTATTTCTGTTGTGCATGTTTTATATATAGTTGACAAAGTTTAGTAAATATTTCACTTATTGTTTTAAAGTAAAATTCTTTCTTCAATATACATTTAATATATTTTATATTTTGTCATTTTATACTTTAAGTGACTAATAAAAGGAACTCTTCCTCAGAACTGCACTACCCCATTCATGTTTCCTGGCTCTTCTGTGGCCCACTGGCCACCCCTCAGACTGTTTGGAGAAGCGGGGGAGTCTATTCATTTTGTCAGGTCACGGACAGATGGACAATAACAAAAACAGAGTCTTCACCTCAGTCCTGCACAAAAATCATCATTGGACGTAATGAACCAGCAATGTGCACGGCTGTGGACATTTAAAGACAATCCTTCCAATTGTCTTTTCTTCCCCAGAAAGCCCTGTTCACTCAAGTGTGTTCAGGTACTCAGTTACAGAGTCAACACAGACTAATTCACTTATCCTCAACAAGTGGGCTACTGATTTTTGCCCGTTTTCAGAACAGCCCGGGGCGACAATAGCGTCCCCTATTAAAAAAAAAAAAAAACCCTGCGATTCCGGGGGAAATGCCCTTTCACTCCTCATAATCAGGTTTGCTTCACATTGGTCTGGACCTATTCCTATGTTCAACTTGGAGCCACTAATTTCCTCAATCCTTTTTTTTTTTCACCTTGCTACATCAGAATCTGGTGTGTTTCTTGCCTTTTTAAGCTGGGAGGTCAACAGGATTCGCCTTCATTCGGTAGGGGTTTATATGAACAAAAATTCCCCGACATAGCAGGAACAAGGCACGAAACACTCCTATTTTCTTTCTGTCTCTCTTTTTTTGGTGATCAACTTGTGAAAAGCAAGTAGCCTCACACGCGAGTTTTCCCAAAGGCAAAAAGAGTAAATCCGAGTTAAGCGTCTAATTTGTACTTCTGTATGTATGGGAAATACCATCCTTTACCTAGAAGTAAAGCTAAAATAGAATTGATAAAAAACATGACACAAAATTTTTTTTTTAAATAAATTATTTTTTTAAGAGAATTCCTTTATTTTTATTATTTATTCATGGCTGTGTTGAGTCTTCGTTTCTGTGCAAGGTCTTGCTCTAGTTGCAGCAAGCGGGGGCCACTCTTCATCGCGGTGCGCGGGCCTCTCCCTATCGTGGCCTTTCTTGTTGCGGAGCACACGCTCCAGACGCGCAGGCTCAGTAGTGGGGGCTCACGGGCCTAGTTGCTCCGCGGCATGTGGGATCTTCCCAGACCGGGGCCCGACCCCGTGTCCCTTGCATTGGCAGGCAGATTCTCAACCACTGCGCCACCTGGGAAGCCCCATGACACAAAATTTTAAACGTACTAAACTCTTTAAAGGAAAGTACTGAATATTAAAAAAAAGGAGATGACAGAGTCAATTTTTGTTGAAAAGAATGATTTGTTTTATGTTAACTACATTACGCATTAATGAGAGTCCTGTGGTAAACTTTGACTTCCTTAAAGAAACCCACGATGATTGGTTGTGGGCTATTATGGCGACAGCCATAAATTCTAGGTGTAAAATGAACGAAGCCCTTAATTGGGGGAAGGGGGGCAGTAAATACCCCTCTTAACAGACTTTGTCTCCTAACAGGGATATATTTGCACAAGAGGCATTCACGTAGCTGCTGTACAAAGAAATAAAGCTGCCCGTCCAATTCAGATGCTGAGTCTGTTAGAAATGTGCTCGTTTCAGCTTCTTTGCTCACTCAGAAGCATTTGAACTTGCATGTTAGTTAGGGGGTCAAATATGAGACGCTGGGGGAAGAAAAAAGGAACACGCACACACACACCACCACTCCAGTAGAAGGAGGGTTCAATGTAACCAGTGAGAGCCTCAACCCTGTTTCATCGAGGCTTCTTCCTGCCGCTTTGATGAAGAGCAAAGATAACCGGGCACTTGCAATGCTAAGGAACGCTGAAAAGCACAGGGCTATGCTTCCAAGTGCAAAGCCACCAGACTGAGGATTCCGGCTAGTGCCGAGTCTCTCAGTAATGAAATTAAACAGGTTTGGTTGTTAATGAGGTGGCTCTGGAAAGGACCGTGCACTGGTGATTTTGAAACTCCAGGCACATTTTCGAGTCTCCAGTGAACACAATGGTAAAAGAACACCGGCTACCCTTTTTACAAGGGCCAGGGGAATGAAAAAAAAAGGGGGGGAGGGTAGCTGTCTGGAGTGGCCTTGCCTCCCCTTGGCTGAGAATGAAGAAGCGAGGGCTCCCCTGACGAGAGTCCTGCCTTTGTGCTGTGCACCTGGAGACTTTTTTTTTTTTTTTTTTTTAGGGCTAAAAAGTCAAATCTCCAAGTATTGATTACTTACAGCATGCCTGAGCGTGACACGCCTTGAGGCATCCGGAGGAGATAGGAGACTGGAGAGACAAGGCTAACATTTAAAACACGATCGGGGAACAGTGAACTGTGGGGTATCACCAGGTGGCAAGCTGAGGGGACAGGGACACCCGAGACATCCCTAGACTGTCAGGGTTAAGGTCTAGTGAAATTTGAAAGGAAGAAAATAAAACGGGCAGGCTGCCATGGACTCGTCAACCTTTGATTTCGCCAAATTAGGGACTTTAAAAAGAAAGCAAAATCAGAGAACATTAAAAAAAGAAAGAAAAAAGGCAGGCAACAGGAACTATCATTTTCTGTCATCTTTATTACAAGAAAAGACATTTTAGTTCTAAAAGAAATGACAGTTTAAAAAAAATGGATACAATGTGCTTGACGAGAAACTACTTCGTCTCTCTTTTCCCCATTTTTCAACAGTCTGGTGAAAAGGTTGTCACAGATGGGCCTCTGGGATCTGACAGATGACAGTTTTCTTCCGCTCATCCTGGTACGGGGTCTCAGCACCATCCTGGCACTCACAAGCTTCCTGAATATTTGCTGAATAAAAGAGGGGCTGTATTTACAAGTGAATATCTGCCTAGGAGAGCAATCCTGCGGGCCCGGGGGTCAGGGATGGGAGGATGGTACGGCGGAGTGTGAAGGAGCTGGTCTGGTAGAGAAAATAAGGAAGGGCATCCCCAGGAGTTATAATGTGTAAAAAAAAAAAAAACTATTTCAAGTCCACCCAAAGGTCGAAGCGTCTGAACTTTGCTTAGCGTCTCCCAAAGGCAGGTTCTAATTAACCCACTGAGACTGGACAGTCGTTACTTGGCGTCCTTATCCCAACCCCACTGGGTCCAACCAGACAAGCAACAAAGCAGTGTTAGAGAAAAGGAATGACTCAGGACACTCGTTAAAGAACAATAAGGCAGCCTTTCTCCAGGGGGACGGTGGGTGGTGAGGAAAGTGATACAATATGGAGGGTAGGGGATTCTTGCTGGAGCGACTTGACAGGACTCTCGCTAAAATCGAGCCGCGCAAAGAAAGGAGGCAGAGGTCTCAAAGTCGAGGCCTGCCTGAGGAGACGATTCAGAGGATGACTAAAGGCTGGTCAAGGAAAGATTCTCTGTCCCTGGGCTCTTTCAACTTCATCTCAGGGCATAAACTTTGTTTTTTTTTTTTTTTTAACGCTGGTAACCTGAGCAGTGACCTTAGACACCCTGTTGGTGTGACGCAAACAGTAACAGCACGTCTCTCGGTGCTGCAGAGAGGCTGAGAGAGGATGAGGGACATCACGCACAGCACGGAGCCTGGCCCCGGAGGGGGACCTGCTATACAGCAATTGAAAAAGAAAAAAGAAAAGATCTGACTGCATTTACCACACCACCGCAACCCCATTCACCATCTCCGAAAATGTGCTGGAGACCGGGGAGGCGAAGGGTGTTCAACCTTGTTAACTTCAAGAACACAGAACGGTTCTCATCGGGGAGGTGAGAAGAGACGTGAAAATGAATCAGCATCGACAAGTCGAAAGTATTACAGACCGGACAGCAGAGATGCAGGTCCCTGACCAAGTAGTGTGACCGAAGCCTCAATCTTCTCATCTGTGAAATGGAGATAATGATAGTATCGACTCCCAGGTGGCCTGAACGAGGAGTCTACAGGATAAGCCATGTAAACCACTTTCTGTACTACCCAGTGTAAAATTATCATTAAAGAAATATGATTATTATTATCACTCTGACTATCACGGCAATGATCAGAACAGAAGAGCTGCTGGGAAAACTTGGCAGGAAGGGGACAGAGCTGCTTTAGAGCTCATTTCATCTTTTGAGTGCAAAGAGGCAATGCTGTTAGCACGCTGCCTCTAGGATCTATCCAGAAGATAGATCTATCAAGCCAATAGGATCTATCCAGAAGAGAACATGAGGATAAAATGTGAATGGAAACACGCTAAAAGAACAAGTAACTCCCACAGTCCTCCACGCTCTGACAAAAGAGGGATTCTGTCAGTGTGATTAGTTCAAAACAGTGTATTAAGCCCAATGGAATTGTTTTAAAATAAGACTCTAATTTCAGGAACCTAAGGAAGGCTGCATTTTAATAAGATACTTCATTGTACCCCAAATACAAAACTATTGTTTGCCTGACTCTATAATTTATTGTTGGACAGACACTGCACTATTACTATAGCAAAATGAAACATGCGATGATTCTGCTAATAAAACAAATGGATCATACGGCAAAGCACAGCTCGGCAGTTTAAACAGAGCGGAATACCCCTGAGTTGAGATCTACATGGTCTAATATTCCCGGTTGGAATTTCACCTTTCTCTACTCTTCCGCGGGGAAAATCACTGAAATGGTCTGCTAACAATACCATTACCGTCTCCCTAACTTAATCCTTTGTTCCTTCCCAAGAAAAGACTGCCGCTGATTATGAATATTCTGCTCCACAATTTCCATCAATTAATATACTACCGTGTTCTTATTATGGTATTAATAGCTTCTTGACTTATATTAGAGAGTATAGATTTTACACCATGGGTAAAGCTATTTTTTGCCCCTTTAACAGGAAGTGCTTATAGAAAAAGGACTTATAATTTGGAAAATGGAGGTGCGGGGTGTGGATAATTGCTTGGAAATAACATATTCTACTCTCCTTCCTGCTTTTTCTCCTCTCTGTGGGGGAATTCCTATTCCCTAGTCAAGGGGGGAAGGACAGCTCCCCCGAACCACCTTTGTCCTGCGACCTTCCATCTGGGAAGAGGCATCCTGAGCTGAGCTGGTGTTTCTCCTCGGGTCTGCAGAGTCTGCAATTCGCCTTTCACAAAAAAAAAAAGAGGCAGAGAGAAGCCCAGCCCCCTTCCAGGTGAAAAAAAAAGAGGCAGGTGGTAGTGAAGAAGAAAGGGATGGTGGAGATGAAGGGAGAGAGCTGAGCCTGGAGACAGGCCGACCGGGATCTGCCTCTCCATCCTTGCAGGGAACCACCTCACCTGGCTGTCACTTACATCCCCCGGGCCCTGGACGCCTTGCCTGTAAAATTACGCACTCACGTCCACTCCCCAGATACTGGCTGGGAACCGAATGAGGTTGTGTGTGTGGGCAATGCTGCTCAAGGTGGCGGATGGGTGACAGAAGGCTCTGGAAAGAAGGGAGGTGTCCTGCCCTCTTCCCAGCTACGTCCAAAGCCACAGACGCCCCTGCAGGACTGAGACGGGCGTGGGGTCAGCATGCAGGCTGCCCCCAGCCACCTCGGGCAGGGGCTCCCAGGCCCGAGTCACCCCCTCGGGGATTGTTCAGTCTGTTCTAGACCTCTGGCTCTGAGAATTGACACTTTCAAGGTGGCTGTTTAGATGAGCCGACATCTAGAACACCCTCAGTGGCCTGTGCTCAGAGCTCCCGCTTTTACTGCCCCCATTGTCCTGTTAAAATTTCTGGGCGGTTTCAACCACCCCCAGGATTTACTGATGCATCCCGAAGATTCTAGTCTCAGTCCCACCACTGTGTGGGCACCAAGGGGCGGCTTCACCTCTCCGGACTGTCGCCCCATAAAACGAGGAGGTGGGTTCCGAGGGGAAGTCACAAATGACCTCCTGCACACCCCACCCCTTCCATAGAGGCTGGGTCCATGGAGGGTTTAAAAAAAGGTGAACTGGTTGCCAATATTTAAAAGCAGAGATACTTCCTGCAAAAATCCTGAGTCCCCCTTTCTCTTTAAAAACACCCTCAGCAACAAAATGCTGGAGCTTGGGAGCCGTTACCCTCACATCTGAGTGTCCACTTGGCCCACTTCTCCTTTTATGTTAACTTACAGGGGATCCCACAGCACCTCTGAGTCCTAAAAATGCTAGAGTCCAGGCACTGTCACTTAGAGAGCAGCCTGTCCTTTTCCAGGACGGAGCCATTCCCAGGACACGTCTGCAAGGCGCCTCATAAAGACTCCCTTCAGCATCCCCTAGGTCGTTCTGCGAAATGTTAACCCTCCCCGCCGTCCTGCTGCCTAAACCTAAGTTATCCGGGAGAAGCTCCTTTGCCCTCCCAGGCCTTCGGGTGCTGCTCTGAGATGCGGGAGCACATGATGATTGACAGGGCTGGGTTTTGCTGTATTTCTCGTAAAACTGTTTCAGGAACGATTAAATGGCGAGGGCTGGAAAAGAGACGGATGGACCCCTCCTGAGGCCGTGTCTACACATGACCAGAGCCGTCCACGGGGCTGGCTGAGTGAAAAATGCCAGTCGGAGGGGCCGCGTGATTGAACTGACAGGCCGATTCCCCAGCCAGGGAAGGCGGCCTTGGGCAGTGGCTGGGGGCAGGGCAGCTGGCCCTTTGGTTTTCTTTTCCCCATTTAAAGCACTTTGCAGAGTCTCCAGCCCAGGGTAGAGATTCAGTTCAATGTCTGTGGATTGATTGATGAACTTAAAGCTCCTGAGAGATCCTGTAGGCTCACAGAAAAAGCTAGACAAGCTGAGAATTTCCCTGTCTTTCTCAAAAGGAAAACGTTCAAGAAGCAGCCCCTTAACTGGAGATGATTTACATTTCTCTCTTGATCTTAGAATTGGAGGAGCGGGTGAAAGGCTCCATCGGCAACCACTGGAGTCTGGCCCAGAACAGATGCCGGGTCCAGATTCCTGCCTGACACCTTCAAGACACGGACCAGCTTTGGTGGCCCCAAAGTGTGACTTGGTTGTTTAGACCGTGGGGGTCAAATAAGTTTTGGCTCTGTTGCCGACCCAGCTAAGCAGGTCAATGAAACGCCCCGTGCCTCAGCTTCCCTGTTGAGAAATGGGGATTCACGCGAGCTACTGAGGTCAAGGGCTTAGCACAGAACCAGTCTCAGAAGAGATGTTCACCAAAAGGTACCTGTTACTACGGAGGGGACCGTGATGATGCCAGATGTGATCTCACCACGCGTGCGAGGTAAGACTCCAGGGGCTGCTCTAACTCAGACGAAAGGATCCCCAACGCCCTTTCGGGGTGCTCCAGGGTCAACTGGGTATTAATGCCTTTTGCATTTTAGTGGAGTGATGCCTCACTCCATCCAGCACTGCAATTCTGAAAGGAGACTTCCTTTCAGAATGTTTGCCTGCTGATTACCAGAGAACACCCCAACCCAATGCTGTCTGCCTGCGAGGAAGCCTGGGTAAGGGATCCATGGGTCCCCTAAGTCTCTCCCCCACGGGAGGTCTCTCACCCTAGAGAGAGGTCTCTGGCTATTTGCTAAATTGTATCAGAGCAAAATGAACCAACGTGTATAGGGAAGGGGGGGCGGAAGGTGTGGGCCAGGATGTGAAGTTAGTAACACCTTATAGATTCAATTTGCATTCCCCTCTCGATGTTAACCCAATCTACACGAGCTTTCCAAAACAGGCAGTCATTCGAAATCCTCCCACGTGACAGACAGTCTTAAACATGTTAAAACACCATCCCTTTCATGGACCACACCACACAATGTGGTTTTAACTGGTTCTAGAATATTCTGAGAGTGAAATATTTTCTGTTTCTGGGCCAGAACTGGTCATTTCTTCTTGAGAATATGATGTTTGAAAATCAGTGCCTCCTATTATAGATTTCTCCCTCAGCCTGTAGAAAATCCATGATTCCCTAAACATTGGTCTTTGAAAGCACATTGACTAAAATCTTCATGTTTAATTCATGAAGCGCAGTCTGGAGATTAGCGGAGCTGGACATAGACCAGGAATACTTTATCATATTCTAATAAGCAGAGGCTGAAAATTGCATTTCTAAAGCTACAGTATTAAAGGGCACACCGCAAAACATGACCCAAACATAACTCAGTAGTTTTACAGTGTCTGAAAAGGCTTTGATATGATAAAGTATGCTGACGAGGGGAATAAACACAACTACAAATTTCTGAATTTAAAAAGGAGAAAACCGGGGGTGTGAGGGGGTGCTTGGCAAGCATTCAGTATATTCGTGGAAAATATATATATTATAAACTCATATACTGGGATTCCTATTAGACCAGTATTGACTACTGAGTCACGCTATAGAAGATCACTATAGCACCACAATTTAGGTGTGTGGAAAGCGTAAAAGCATGAGCGAGGAAAGAAAATAAATAAAGCAGAGCCTAATGAGGTTAATTTGAAGATTTCCAGAAAAACTTAAGTGCTGGCTTTTCAACCTTTCTTAAAACAGGTCACCGGCATTGTTTCCAAAAGCAGAAGGCAACGAATGTGGGGGGCAAATGCTTGATGGCACAGCAGGGACACTGCTCACAAAATGGTACAGGATAAAAGCCCTCCCCCACGCAGGCAAAAATGACCTGCAAAATGAGGGCGATGTGTAAAAGCAACCACACATCCAAATACATAAATCAGTAGGGCGTATACACCCTGTGCGGTGCCTGGCACAGAGCAGGCGCTAACAAGGATCTGTCTGATCGATTGATTGATTAATGTGTGAGAAAGCAAGCAAGCGATGGAAAACAGGTCCTGTGCATATGCCACGAGAGCTATGGAGACTGTTGGATCTACTCTACTGAGTGCTTGCCAAGCTGTTTTCCCCTTACAAAGGCAGCCACTGATTAAAATAAACGAAGCATTAGGCCAGGAGCAGTTTTCACGAAGTCAGGAGCTTCCAGCCAGCAAGCACTGGACCCACTGGTGGGCTCCACTGTTTCTATGCAGGAGAAGGTGGAGGTGCGTAGCCGCAATCAGATCAGAAGGGAATGCGGTGCTGGGGGCCCAGAGGCTCTGTCCTTGAACTAAAGAGCGTGGGTGTTACTTAGACTGCATGTTTACTGGGGAAGGTGCCGGGGGATGCTTTGGAGATTTGGCCCATGGGGGGGATGTGTGTGATCACCAGCTCTCATCACTGCTGAGATCAGAGGAGAAAGATCAGAGCGGCCAAAACCTGCTGATTTCTATGATTTTCTTTTTCTGGGTGTGCACTCACCACGATGGCTTCACTCACTTAAGGAAGCGGAGTTTACCCCGTTACTTTCAATCAGGCCCCGTTCACCCCCGGCCCAATCTCCCTGCTGGCCTCTCATGACATAGCCCAAGCTTCTGCCACCACCCCAAACAGGACTCGACATCAGCAGACATCAGCAGAGGACGAGTCGTCTTCAGCTGGCTGGTCCCACTGTCACCCTGATAACACCTTAATTACTGCACACCTACCCCCCACTCATGAAGGGCTAACATCTTGACAGGTGACCCACTGCCTCTCCAGGCCTAGGCCTGAGCCTGCCAACGTAGGATCTCAAAACCTACTCCTTGCGTGAAACAAATGAACAAATGAAGGCGGTGACTCCAAAACATCCAGTCCTAAAGGGGGACTGCGGACATCATCCTTTGTTTTGCATTCCACATTCACGTAAAAAAATAAAGTCTATGGCGTCTAGTACGTATACATACCAGTACGACTACAGAAAATCTGACTACTATAAAAAATGAGCAGAAAGAAGAATGAAAAGCTACCCATACCATTTAGTATTCTTCTCACTTTGAGGGTAAATTTCACCCCTCTGAACCCTGAGGGTCTTTTCCATCCTACTGAATTCAGATTTCTGACTGCAGTACCTGACACACCACCCCAAAGCTGTTCTGAGCACGGTTCACCAGCCAGAGCATCCTCACTGGCTGACCAAGAGGCAGGGGGTCCTGCTGGCTCTCTGGTGAGCACACCGTTTACCTCGGAGAGGTCAGTGTGGCCAGGCGGGAGAGCCTGGGGACCCCACTCTTGAGAGATGTGGCCCTAAATATAGCCACTCCAAGTCACGAATGGACATGTTGGTTGCAAAGATGTGGCGCGGGCTCGATCGATGCGTGGTCCCAACCAGAATTACATGTCACGTGCTGGAGGGGGACAGGAGTCGCGCAGCTGCCAGCCTGGGGCCACGAGAAGACTCTCAGAGGTGAGCCAGGAGGAACGGGCTTCGGTTCCAGCTTCAAGGGAGGGGAAGAGATGATGCATTTCCAGGTGCTGATGTCCCTGTAGCCTCTCTCGTCCTGCTGCTGCCGGACCTTCCACCGGGAGGGAGCACGGTATCTGACTCCGCGTCGATTTCCGCAGCAGCTGTTGGCAGCGAGGCACGTGTCCACCCACCCTCAGTGGCTGCTTATGCAAGGTTTGCAATGTCTTTTCCTGCAACTGCCACCGCTGCAGCAGTCCCATCTGTGCGGCCGCCTCCAGCTGGACACCCCCAGGGCCTCCGGGACAGAGATTACGCCCCTAAACAACGCTGGATCCTTGGGCCAGCTCCCTTTTCCAGGGGCCTTCAAAGGTAAGAATGGGGTCATGGTGAAAGGGTACCACTGCATGCCTGAGAGACCGGCCCTTCTTGCTCCCTTAATTATAATTCCTTACTTGCAATATGCATCAGTCGGTATTTTAATAAACAATGAGGGATTTGAAACAGAGAAACTAGGAAACTGCTTTAATTTACATCCCAAGGGACTGAGGCTGGAGAATTCTCTGAATGCCAAATAAATAAAAAGTGAAGCAAGGGTCAAGTCAGGGGTAGTCTTTGAGTTGTAAAATGGGATAAAGGAGTCAGGCATGGCCCACGGCAACTTATTAGTCCCTAGACGCCCCCTGGGCTGCCCAGGGTCCCTTTAAATACAGAAAACAGAACTGCACCAGAAATACCAGCCCCTTCTGGAAGCGGGGTGGGAATGCCGTGGTTGATATGACCGGAAATGATGAGTCATGGCCAGCTGAGCACTGAGACGCTGCATACGGGTTTGGCACTAGGGCGGGTGGGCAGGGCGAGCTGTGTTCCAGCTGACATAAACAAGCCAAAAGGCAACAAGGCAGGCGGCTTTGGGGTCCATCCTCCGCCCGCTCTGTCAAAGAGTCAGGTAACATGGAGAGAGGTCGGAGCTTGTTCCAGCAGATACAAAAGTATGAGCTGATCTGAGGATCTGCTGCTACAGAGTGTGGCTGAAAATAAGAGTCTAGGGAAATCTCGGGGACTGACTTTGCATTGCTGCATGGGGTGATGTGAATCGATGTACACACAGATGACTAGGGCTTCGCGTCGTGTGTGGGGTTAAAAAGGCCCCGAGGATTCCAGGAGATGAAGCTGAGGACAGGTTAAAGGATAGGCGTTAATAAGGCAGGGGAAAGAGCAGCTAAGAAGTGGCTTTATAATGCTCTTGCAGAGGGACTTCATAAGCATTATCGCCTCTCATCCTCAAATGGATCTTCCCAATCTGGGAGAAGTAGAAACTGATACACAGGTGTTCCTGATGACACAAGCTGGAGACGGTGACGGGGGGGACTCAGATGCTAAACTAAGGTCACCTGCCTCCCCCTCCAGTTGCTAAAGGAAGAAACCCAAAGACCATTTTTGTTTGCTTGCAGCGTGGAAACGTACGCACCAATGGATCCACACGCACAGGATGCCATCGGCTTTCCCTCTCGCCAGCCCTGTCTTGGTCTCATCTCTCCTTGTCTCTGATTCTCTTTCTCTGTGGGCGTACCTGTCTTCCTACACCGGCCCACCTCTCTTTTTTCAACAGACTGCCTTCCTCCGTGCTACGTGGGGAGACGCTACCAAGCAGCAGGGCCGCTGGCTTAGCTGTGCAGGGTGCAGGCACGCAGAAGCCTTCCTCACCAGCTAGAGCACAGAAGTCCCTGGAAGGACTCAGAGCGTCCTGGTTTTCTGCGTGCTCAGTCCTCACGGCAGCACTTCGGCCAGGAGACGGGCGCTGGGGTTGGTCAGACCTGGGCCAGGTGCCCATCCCCATGGCTGGGGGGTCGTGGGGGTCATTTGGAGACCAACAGCCCTATGTTCACCATGAAGAGTGAGACAGGTGCACCCCAAGCAGGATAGGGTGCTGTGAGCAGTACAAGGGGGATGGGGAAAGATGCTGGACCTCTTCAATTACAACAGTAAAAAAATCAGGATAAAGCCCTGTGATCTTCAAAAGAATCGGGACACAGTGCACGGGAGAAAGGCAGGCTGAGAGGCAGTGAACGGTAGGATGCGAAAGTGTTGCCGGGTGTCTTAGGCCACTGGGGCTGCCGTAACAGAACACCATAGGCCAGGTGGCTTATAAACAAGGGACGGCGGTTTCTCATACTTCTCGGGGGTGGGATGTCCAAGATCAAGGCACTGGCAGATCCGGCATCAAGTGAGGGCCTGCTTCCTGGTTCAGAGATGGCTGTCTCCTCCGTGTGTCCGCACGTGATGGAAAGGGCTGGAGAGCTCTCTGGGTCTCTTCTCTCTGGGCACTAACGCCATTCATCAGGCTTGGCCCTCATGACCTAAGCACCTTCCAAAGGCCTCGCCTCCTAATACCATCCCATTTGGGGAATCGGTTTCAGCATATGAATTTTAGGGGACACAAACATTCAGTCCATAGCAGAAACCACCAGTGTGTCCAAACTATTCTTTTTCCCTTCTGCCTTGACTACAGAACTTCCCTATTTATTTATTTCCATATTTATTTACCGAGGCAGCTTGGAGTCAGGACGGAAGGCTGCATTTCCCAGCCCACCCTGCCATTCAGCCGCTAAATTGTGGCTATTGGGAAGGAAGCACAGGTCTTGGGGGGGACTTTCTAAAAGGCTCCTTGAAAGGGAGGAGGGTGGATTCTATTCCACGTTTCTCCTTCCTGCTGTCCGGTCGTTCTGGACGGGGGGTTATCTTGAAGATGGAAGCAGTGCTGCCGAGCAGAGAGGGGCAGGCGGGGTGGCTGACGGCTCTGTGGGGGGGGCCAGGCCACCTGCAGGCGGCTCGTTTCCGCTCCTCTTTGACGTGAAGGAATTTTACCACCCTTGTTGGGGCCTTGTTAGCAGCAGCCAAATGCAATGCCTGATTTATCCACCTGGGTGCCAATCCAGGCCCGCCATGACCCTCCGGGCCCAGTTTCCCAACCTGAGCTGCCAGTAAGAGCAGAGCTACCCTGGCTTCTTCTTCTCTCTCTTCGTCCTCCTGCTTCAGCCACCAGACACTCCAGGGGTGTGAGAAACAAACGCCCTGTCTCAACGATCCGCGTGCACAGCGACATTCCCATAGCTCTCGTGTAACTCAGGAACGCTCAAGCAACTGTATTTAGCTCAATATCATTAAGTGCTTGGATGTTTATCTGAGATCCTGCTACCCTTCCCCAAGTACCGGCTCTGGGCAGAATATACCTATTTTCTATTTGGGTAAATTAGAATCTGACCTCTGAACAATGACACAGTAAAAACAAAACGAAATGGAACAAAGACAAGACTTCTATTGCACAAGAAGCTTCTGGACTACCAGACTTTTTTTTTTTTTAATACCATGGTCTTCTTTATTTTCTCATAGGTACATCATATATTGTAATACGAAATGGATATTGACTGCAGCTGAGGTGCCTATCCACATGTATTGACCTCAGAGGTAAATATTGACCGAGACAAAGGTAAAATCGATGCTTACCTTGAGGGATAATAAATCTGGATATCTATTGAAATAAGAAGTCAATAGGTGCATTGTTACAAACACCCACGGTTAGAGTCACTTGAGCAAATTTGTACAACGAGCGGTCAGTGGGTGTTTTCTAGAAAACTAGAGGCAGTGGGAGCAGTTCACAGAGGCTGCGCTGACTGGCCGTTTGCTTATTTACTCCTGTCTGTTTTGCTGCCAGCTAGCACTGGAGAAGGTAAATAACACCCCCCCAACCACCCCGTCAAAGGAAGGAGCTCAGCCTCTATGTTCAGGAGGCAGTTACTGAATTAGGTGTTTGCATTGGTTCCTGGAAGAAAAAACTGATGTGGGTATCCCCATTTTACAGCCTGGTAAACTGAGGCTCAGAGAACTTGAGAAACTCATCTGACAGAGATGATAAAGGGCGAAGCTCTAAATTCAAAGCTAATTGATGCTAAACTTGTGGTCTTTCTAACACATCCCTGTCTGCTGATATCTGTGATAAAACTGGGACTCGGGCGATAGAAAGGTCAGAGAAAGGTGAATGCAGAGATCGGAGGGAGCGAGGAAGGGTCTGTTTGCGACAGAAGGCGACCATCACAACTTCTTTGCAAAAACGGACAGGAAATTTCTGTGACTCGCACTCTCCCATCACTGCCGTCGATCATTAGCATCGTTACAGCTGAGTTTCGGTGAGTTGTGCCTCGGGGCCGGGTACTGCGGTAAGCGTCTTACAGATCTTACCTCGAGTAACTCTCATAACCCTAAGAGGTCATATAGTGGATAACTTGGCCATCTATCCAATATTCATTCTCCATTTCTCCCTTGATGGCCGAGCCCCATTTTGGTCACTTATCACCCCCTCCACCACATGGACTAAAACTGGGCTATGAATCTTCAGGGGCCTAAGCTCCCAATCATGCTGGGTCCAGATGCTTCCCTAGAGACTGGTTATACACAGGCATTTGATACAATTCTGGCCAAGGAGATGTGAGCATAAGTCTGTTGAGGGGCTTTGGGGAAAGGTCTCCTTGTTCCTGAGAGACACAAAAGAGAAGAGAAGGTGTCTTTCCTTCCAGCATTACGCCCACTGGTTCCGGTGATGGGAATTGCTGTAGCCATCCCGAAAATGTGAGAGAGACTCTAACTGAGGAAGAGACTGATGGACACCTCAGGGAAGTGGAGCCAGATCAGGACGTGTCACCTCTGGGACCACCTACCTCTGGACTCCAGATTAGGTGGGATAACACACTTCCATACTACTGAAGCCACTGCAAGTTGAGTTTCCTGTCATATGCAACCCCGGGCACCTCAACTGGTACAGGTAGGGGCCATATTATCCCCCTTTTACGCAGGAGAGATCTGGGCTTAGGGATGTTAAGTGTTACATGAGGCAACTAGTATGGTCTAACTCCACAATCTGAGTTCTTAACTGCTCCCCTGCAACCTTCCCAGGCATGCTTCCCATTTGAGGATAACACCATAATCTAGTGGAAACTGGGCCCTGCAAATGAAATCAACCAGGACTGGCACTGATCCCCTCTATCTGACCTTAAAACTCCTTTCTGTAAGCACGGTATAAGAGACACCCTCCCAATACCTACTCCCTTCAGAAGCCCTGGGTTTCAAAACTGTTTTACTGAATAATAAGACATTTCGCCCTGCCTTAACATGTGAACTGCCGGAGAACTTGGTTATGTTTCCTCAACACCCAGAGAGGCAGTTTATCAAAAGGCTTCCGCTCAAGAAACATCCCATGTGCGTTCAATTCTCCTCGTCCAACCTACTCTTTCTTCCTCGCTGAAACAATCCTTTTCATTCTCCAATGTGCGGCAAAAGCGACAGAATTAAAGGGCGTTTCCTCCACTCTCCTTGACCATGACCGCCATCTTGGATCTGCCTTCCCCACCAATAAACTACCATGATGAACCTCCTGTAAGAGTATTCAACACACTGGATTCCTTCAGTAATCCTCCACTGAGTTCCTGCTAGCTTTTTGCTGTATGTGTTTCTCTCCTTTAAGACAGGAACTGTATTTCATTTATTTATGTAATCCTAGGACCCATCACGGTACCTGACACATGGGAGCAAGCACAGAATTTGCTGATAATTATAGATCTCAGGTAGGGTAGGAGGTGTCATGAACAGCTGTCTTTTCCCAGAGATCCCTAGGGAAAATTCCAACAAATAACAACTGCCAACAAAGACCCTCTTCCCCTAGAGTTTTCCATCTTTTCTCACCTTCTAGCTAAGAAGCAGCATCACGGTTAATCCCCTGGTTTCTTAATCTACAGAAAAAAAGAAAGGGGAAAAAAAGCCAACAGACAGGTTACGACACAGTTAAACTACGGGAAGCCAAAAGAAAGTGAAGAATCACACGCTCTAAGCTCCATCTTGCCTTCGTAAGTCTGTATTTTTACAGGAAATCAGGGTACCTTATCATCCATTTATTGGTTATCTTTATGCCATTACCATAAACTCACACTTAAGCAACAGCCTCTCTACTGTAGGTTCTTTGCGGTGTCCAGGGGCACTAGCGAGAGGCACGGTAGGGGAGTCACTGAAGAGTCCAATCCACCGAGGGCCCACATTCAACAAAAAGACAAAGACCTTTGGACTCAGACCGAATTATACCACAGACTTTCCATGGTTCTCCCACTTGTAGATGGCAGACTGTGGGACGTCTTGGCCTCCATAACTGTGTGAGCCAATTCCTACAGTAAGTCTCCTCTGTTTGTCTGCCTATGTATGTATGAGTGTGTGTATCCATCCATCCATCTATAACCCTATTGGTTCTGCTTCTCTGGAGAACCCTGATACAGGTAGTTGGGTCAGATGAAATTAATGTATCAATATGGAGGCCACATTCGCAGAAAGAGACATCGCAGCGTGGCTACTAAATAATACTGATGGGAGACAAAGTAGAGAATGGTCATTTCTTCCTGGAAGGCTAAGGCTCTCCCCCTCCTCCTCCTCCTCTTCCACCATGACCACCACTACAAGGACACCTGCGTATCTCCACAGGGACCATTCTGGATGTCTCTATTCCCAGCACCCTGCTCAGTGTCTGGTACATAGTAGGTGTTCAATCAACTGATGTTAGGTAAGCTGTTAAAGGTATGAAGAGGTACCTAGGACACCTTAGCAGGAATGAACGCGAGACAAGTGTTCAGGGGACGGAATGACCTCACCTTCTCTGAGCCTCCGTGTCCTCAGAAAAAATGAACTAAACCCATCACGCAAGTGGCTTTTGTTAAGTTTCAAGATTCTAGTAATATGAGCTTCACTCCTGTTCATGACCTGCTTCAAGCAAGTTATGAAGCCACTTCAGAGTCCAAGAAAGGGTGGATTTTGCTGCTGAGCCAGAGCTTCCTGACAGCCAGGCTCATCTGAGTACACAGTAGCCCCATCCCCGTCCCCCCAGGATAGCAACTAAGCGGTTCACCAGTGGCAGTCTCAGGAAATCAGGCTGCTAATTTAAGGCGATGGCCTGAATCTTCATTATTTGCACCCAAAAACCATGAGTCAGGTCTCCTCCTGTTTGCCAAATGCTACAACCCATTCGCATTTGGGGCTATCGTCATCTGGAGAGTATTCCAAGGGCTTCAGCTGGAGCAAAAGAGCCCCCCAGGGAAAACTCTGCCCTGTACCTCACCAACACTGACCCTCCCTGCAGCCGCGCAAGGCCGGCCAGCAGCAAAGCAGCCAGGGCCACAGGGAAGCGCAGTCAGAGCCACACAGGGAACAGACATAAGGCTGACTTTAATTGCAGGGTCATAGGAGGATTTTATCTAATTGCCACAACTACAAAAGAAGAGGTTAAGTCCCTTGAAGACACTCACCATTTCCAAGAGGGAGGCCCACTTGATTTACGTAACCACCAGTAAACATGCAGAAAAACATGCACTTAAGAGACTTAATGTTTCCTGACAGCAATGAATTGGCGTTCGCTGGGACACTGTGCACATTTCCCAGGAAGAAGTCCTGTCGCGAGGATCATGAAACGGTTCCAGACTGCACCAGCTGACCGATGAAAGCTTGGCTCCAGTTTCTCAAGGACAAGGCAATGGCCAAGATTGAGCGCCCCGCTGTCTGGGCCACTTCGCTCCCTCTATTCCCCACACGGATGACTCCAAACACCCGGTGGGTTCACCGCCAAAGAAAATGACAGCTCTTCTGATCAACAGCTCTGGTGACAGTAATCAGGGGAGGGCAGTGAGCTAGTCTCGGGGTGCGAAGTGATCGCCTGTTTTCAGGATAATCAATAAGACACTTATCTTGCAAGATTCGTGCAAGTTTGGAATCAATTATGAATGGGATGATGGTAAAACTCCAGGAGAGACTTGCTGGATTTTTAAAAAATTCTCATCAGAGTCAGGCTCCATTTCGTGGGTTTCTCTGAAATGTTATATACATGTAAAAATGAATACTCACTCACTCTACTATGCCATGATCAAATAGCGAGATTACCTCATGATTTAGGAGGGATTTTCAAATTCAGACTCTGTGGAATCTTGGGATAATATCTTTCAGGTTTAAAAAAAAAAAAAAAGGAGGAGGGATTTCCCATCAAGGGTATAAAGGGTTGCAATGTCGTATACAGTAGAAATGGCCTGAATTTTAGACGCGAACGGACGTTTACTCTGAAAGTAAGGTTCTACCAGTTAAAGATAGATGGTCTTCGGCACGTTACTTAACGGCCCCAAGTCAAAATTTCCCTACATCAAAAAGACGACAATGGCATCGCATCGTAAGGTTATGGTAAAGTTAAAATGAGATTATCCATATGAAAAGTTTACCGTAATCCCAAGCAATGCAATAGGCACTCAGTAAAAGTTAGTTATTCCTCATGTTAAGAGTCCTGACCTGGTCACCTTGAGCCAGTGACTTCATCTTTCGGGTCACCACTGTCTCATTTCTCAAATGGAAATATGTTGCAACAAATATGCTGCAAGGCGGCTGGGGAATTAAATTAGATAATGAACAAAATAGCATCTGATCTTACAACTGGCACATGATAGGTACTAAAAATGGTAAGTAACGGTATGGAAAAAATTCACTGTTTTCCCTTTACTCTCTCTCACACTCACAATTCTTCTGACACCAGATGGGTGGGGTTTGTCCCCCAGCAAGCGAACCTCTGAGACCAGCTGGGTGTCCTACAATTCAGTTCCCTTCTGACACTGATAACCAGAATTAGAGCAGACCTCAGTCCCACAAGGCTGCCTCCACTTCAGATGCCAATCTCAAACAGCTGGTCCCAAGGTCACCCAAAACTTCCGTCTGACTTGCTTACAAAACGGGAGGTTTCCACCACCTCCTTCTCAGGTTCCACAATTTGCTACCGTGGCTCACACAACCAAGGAAACCAGTTTCCTTGCTATTGCCAATTGATTACAAAGGCTATCGTGAAGGGCACAGATGAACGGCCAGATGAAGAGATGCACAGGGTCAGGTCTACAAGGGCTCTGAACACAGGAGCCTCTGTTCCCGAGGAGTTCGGGGTGTCACCCTCCCAGCTCATGAATGTCCTCACCGACCTTTAATGGAGGGATTTCTCCGAACCCTGCAATGTAGGGATTTTTGCGGAGGCTTCATCATGTAGGCAAGATGGATTACTAACTCAATTTCCAGCCCCTTCCATCTCTCCAGAAAATGGAAGGTGGGGCTAAAATTTCCAAGCTTCTACTCACGGCTTGGTCCTTCTGGTGACCAGACCCCATCCAAGGGCCCACCATTAGTTGCCTCATGAGGACAAAAAACGCTTCTACCACCCAGAAAAGTCCAAGGGATTCAGGAGCTCCCTGTCAGCCACTCTTATCACTAAGGAAATGACAAGGGTCTCGGGAGTCCTGTGTCAGGAACCAGGACCAAATACCAAATGTTAGCAGGAGCCAGGGGCAGAGAGAGACATACACATATATATATGTGTGTGTGTGTGTGTGTGTGTATATACACACACACACACACACACACACCACCCTTGTTGGGGCCTTGTTAGCAGCAGCCAAATGCAATGCCTGATTTATCCACCTGGGTGCCAATCCAGGCCCGCCATGACCCTCCGGGCCCAGTTTCCCAACCTGAGCTGCCAGTAAGAGCAGAGCTACCCTGGCTTCTTCTTCTCTCTCTTCGTCCTCCTGCTTCAGCCACCAGACACTCCAGGGGTGTGAGAAACAAACGCCCTGTCTCAACGATCCGCGTGCACAGCGACATTCCCATAGCTCTCGTGTAACTCAGGAACGCTCAAGCAACTGTATTTAGCTCAATATCATTAAGTGCTTGGATGTTTATCTGAGATCCTGCTACCCTTCCCCAAGTACCGGCTCTGGGCAGAATATACCTATTTTCTATTTGGGTAAATTAGAATCTGACCTCTGAACAATGACACAGTAAAAACAAAACGAAATGGAACAAAGACAAGACTTCTATTGCGCAAGAAGCTTCTGGACTACCAGACTTTTTTTTTTTTAATACCATGGTCTTCTTTATTTTCTCATAGGTACATCATATATTGTAATACGAAATGGATATTGACTGCAGCTGAGGTGCCTATCCACATGTATTGACCTCAGAGGTAAATATTGACCGAGACAAAGGTAAAATCGATGCTTACCTTGAGGGATAATAAATCTGGATATCTATTGAAATAAGAAGTCAATAGGTGCATTGTTACAAACACCCACGGTTAGAGTCACTTGAGCAAATTTGTACAACGAGCGGTCAGTGGGTGTTTTCTAGAAAACTAGAGGCAGTGGGAGCAGTTCACAGAGGCTGCGCTGACTGGCCGTTTGCTTATTTACTCCTGTCTGTTTTGCTGCCAGCTAGCACTGGAGAAGGTAAATAACACCCCCCCAACCACCCCGTCAAAGGAAGGAGCTCAGCCTCTATGTTCAGGAGGCAGTTACTGAATTAGGTGTTTGCATTGGTTCCTGGAAGAAAAAACTGATGTGGGTATCCCCATTTTACAGCCTGGTAAACTGAGGCTCAGAGAACTTGAGAAACTCATCTGACAGAGATGATAAAGGGCGAAGCTCTAAATTCAAAGCTAATTGATGCTAAACTTGTGGTCTTTCTAACACATCCCTGTCTGCTGATATCTGTGATAAAACTGGGACTCGGGCGATAGAAAGGTCAGAGAAAGGTGAATGCAGAGATCGGAGGGAGCGAGGAAGGGTCTGTTTGCGACAGAAGGCGACCATCACAACTTCTTTGCAAAAACGGACAGGAAATTTCTGTGACTCGCACTCTCCCATCACTGCCGTCGATCATTAGCATCGTTACAGCTGAGTTTCGGTGAGTTGTGCCTCGGGGCCGGGTACTGCGGTAAGCGTCTTACAGATCTTACCTCGAGTAACTCTCATAACCCTAAGAGGTCATATAGTGGATAACTTGGCCATCTATCCAATATTCATTCTCCATTTCTCCCTTGATGGCCGAGCCCCATTTTGGTCACTTATCACCCCCTCCACCACATGGACTAAAACTGGGCTATGAATCTTCAGGGGCCTAAGCTCCCAATCATGCTGGGTCCAGATGCTTCCCTAGAGACTGGTTATACACAGGCATTTGATACAATTCTGGCCAAGGAGATGTGAGCATAAGTCTGTTGAGGGGCTTTGGGGAAAGGTCTCCTTGTTCCTGAGAGACACAAAAGAGAAGAGAAGGTGTCTTTCCTTCCAGCATTACGCCCACTGGTTCCGGTGATGGGAATTGCTGTAGCCATCCCGAAAATGTGAGAGAGACTCTAACTGAGGAAGAGACTGATGGACACCTCAGGGAAGTGGAGCCAGATCAGGACGTGTCACCTCCGGGACCACCTACCTCTGGACTCCAGATTAGGTGGGATAACACACTTCCATACTACTGAAGCCACTGCAAGTTGAGTTTCCTGTCATATGCAACCCCGGGCACCTCAACTGGTACAGGTAGGGGCCATATTATCCCCCTTTTACGCAGGAGAGATCTGGGCTTAGGGATGTTAAGTGTTACATGAGGCAACTAGTATGGTCTAACTCCACAATCTGAGTTCTTAACTGCTCCCCTGCAACCTTCCCAGGCATGCTTCCCATTTGAGGATAACACCATAATCTAGTGGAAACTGGGCCCTGCAAATGAAATCAACCAGGACTGGCACTGATCCCCTCTATCTGACCTTAAAACTCCTTTCTGTAAGCACGGTATAAGAGACACCCTCCCAATACCTACTCCCTTCAGAAGCCCTGGGTTTCAAAACTGTTTTACTGAATAATAAGACATTTCGCCCTGCCTTAACATGTGAACTGCCGGAGAACTTGGTTATGTTTCCTCAACACCCAGAGAGGCAGTTTATCAAAAGGCTTCCGCTCAAGAAACATCCCATGTGCGTTCAATTCTCCTCGTCCAACCTACTCTTTCTTCCTCGCTGAAACAATCCTTTTCATTCTCCAATGTGCGGCAAAAGCGACAGAATTAAAGGGCGTTTCCTCCACTCTCCTTGACCATGACCGCCATCTTGGATCTGCCTTCCCCACCAATAAACTACCATGATGAACCTCCTGTAAGAGTATTCAACACACTGGATTCCTTCAGTAATCCTCCACTGAGTTCCTGCTAGCTTTTTGCTGTATGTGTTTCTCTCCTTTAAGACAGGAACTGTATTTCATTTATTTATGTAATCCTAGGACCCATCACGGTACCTGACACATGGGAGCAAGCACAGAATTTGCTGATAATTATAGATCTCAGGTAGGGTAGGAGGTGTCAAGAACAGCTGTCTTTTCCCAGAGATCCCTAGGGAAAATTCCAACAAATAACAACTGCCAACAAAGACCCTCTTCCCCTAGAGTTTTCCATCTTTTCTCACCTTCTAGCTAAGAAGCAGCATCACGGTTAATCCCCTGGTTTCTTAATCTACAGAAAAAAAGAAAGGGGAAAAAAAGCCAACAGACAGGTTACGACACAGTTAAACTACGGGAAGCCAAAAGAAAGTGAAGAATCACACGCTCTAAGCTCCATCTTGCCTTCGTAAGTCTGTATTTTTACAGGAAATCAGGGTACCTTATCATCCATTTATTGGTTATCTTTATGCCATTACCATAAACTCACACTTAAGCAACAGCCTCTCTACTGTAGGTTCTTTGCGGTGTCCAGGGGCACTAGCGAGAGGCACGGTAGGGGAGTCACTGAAGAGTCCAATCCACCGAGGGCCCACATTCAACAAAAAGACAAAGACCTTTGGACTCAGACCGAATTATACCACAGACTTTCCATGGTTCTCCCACTTGTAGATGGCAGACTGTGGGACGTCTTGGCCTCCATAACTGTGTGAGCCAATTCCTACAGTAAGTCTCCTCTGTTTGTCTGCCTATGTATGTATGAGTGTGTGTATCCATCCATCCATCTATAACCCTATTGGTTCTGCTTCTCTGGAGAACCCTGATACAGGTAGTTGGGTCAGATGAAATTAATGTATCAATATGGCGGCCACATTCGCAGAAAGAGACATCGCAGCGTGGCTACTAAATAATACTGATGGGAGACAAAGTAGAGAATGGTCATTTCTTCCTGGAAGGCTAAGGCTCTCCCCCTCCTCCTCCTCCTCTTCCACCATGACCACCACTACCACCACTACAAGGACACCTGCGTATCTCCACAGGGACCATTCTGGATGTCTCTATTCCCAGCACCCTGCTCAGTGTCTGGTACATAGTAGGTGTTCAATCAACTGATGTTAGGTAAGCTGTTAAAGGTATGAAGAGGTACCTAGGACACCTTAGCAGGAATGAACGCGAGACAAGTGTTCAGGGGACGGAATGACCTCACCTTCTCTGAGCCTCCGTGTCCTCAGAAAAAATGAACTAAACCCATCACGCAAGTGGCTTTTGTTAAGTTTCAAGATTCTAGTAATATGAGCTTCACTCCTGTTCATGACCTGCTTCAAGCAAGTTATGAAGCCACTTCAGAGTCCAAGAAAGGGTGGATTTTGCTGCTGAGCCAGAGCTTCCTGACAGCCAGGCTCATCTGAGTACACAGTAGCCCCATCCCCGTCCCCCCAGGATAGCAACTAAGCGGTTCACCAGTGGCAGTCTCAGGAAATCAGGCTGCTAATTTAAGGCGATGGCCTGAATCTTCATTATTTGCACCCAAAAACCATGAGTCAGGTCTCCTCCTGTTTGCCAAATGCTACAACCCATTCGCATTTGGGGCTATCGTCATCTGGAGAGTATTCCAAGGGCTTCAGCTGGAGCAAAAGAGCCCCCCAGGGAAAACTCTGCCCTGTACCTCACCAACACTGACCCTCCCTGCAGCCGCGCAAGGCCGGCCAGCAGCAAAGCAGCCAGGGCCACAGGGAAGCGCAGTCAGAGCCACACAGGGAACAGACATAAGGCTGACTTTAATTGCAGGGTCATAGGAGGATTTTATCTAATTGCCGCAACTACAAAAGAAGAGGTTAAGTCCCTTGAAGACACTCACCATTTCCAAGAGGAAGGCCCACTTGATTTACGTAACCACCAGTAAACATGCAGAAAAACATGCACTTAAGAGACTTAATGTTTCCTGACGGCAATGAATTGGCGTTCACTGGGACACTGTGCACATTTCCCAGGAAGAAGTCCTGTCGCGAGGATCATGAAACGGTTCCAGACTGCACCAGCTGACCGATGAAAGCTTGGCTCCAGTTTCTCAAGGACAAGGCAATGGCCAAGATTGAGCGCCCCGCTGTCTGGGCCACTTCGCTCCCTCTATTCCCCACACGGATGACTCCAAACACCCGGTGGGTTCACCGCCAAAGAAAATGACAGCTCTTCTGATCAACAGCTCTGGTGACAGTAATCAGGGGAGGGCAGTGAGCTAGTCTCGGGGTGCGAAGTGATCGCCTGTTTTCAGGATAATCAATAAGACACTTATCTTGCAAGATTCGTGCAAGTTTGGAATCAATTATGAATGGGATGATGGTAAAACTCCAGGAGAGACTTGCTGGATTTTTAAAAAATTCTCATCAGAGTCAGGCTCCATTTCGTGGGTTTCTCTGAAATGTTATATACATGTAAAAATGAATACTCACTCACTCTACTATGCCATGATCAAATAGCGAGATTACCTCATGATTTAGGAGGGATTTTCAAATTCAGACTCTGTGGAATCTTGGGATAATATCTTTCAGGTTTAAAAAAAAAAAAAGGAGGAGGGATTTCCCATCAAGGGTATGAAGGGTTGCAATGTCGTATACAGTAGAAATGGCCTGAATTTTAGACGCGAACGGACGTTTACTCTGAAAGTAAGGTTCTACCAGTTAAAGATAGATGGTCTTCGGCACGTTACTTAACGGCCCCAAGTCAAAATTTCCCTACATCAAAAAGACGACAATGGCATCGCATCGTAAGGTTATGGTAAAGTTAAAATGAGATTATCCATATGAAAAGTTTACCGTAATCCCAAGCAATGCAATAGGCACTCAGTAAAAGTTAGTTATTCCTCATGTTAAGAGTCCTGACCTGGTCACCTTGAGCCAGTGACTTCATCTTTCGGGTCACCACTGTCTCATTTCTCAAATGGAAATATGTTGCAACAAATATGCTGCAAGGCGGCTGGGGAATTAAATTAGATAATGAACAAAATAGCATCTGATCTTACAACTGGCACATGATAGGTACTAAAAATGGTAAGTAACGGTATGGAAAAAATTCACTGTTTTCCCTTTACTCTCTCTCACACTCACAATTCTTCTGACACCAGATGGGTGGGGTTTGTCCCCCAGCAAGCGAACCTCTGAGACCAGCTGGGTGTCCTACAATTCAGTTCCCTTCTGACACTGATAACCAGAATTAGAGCAGACCTCAGTCCCACAAGGCTGCCTCCACTTCAGATGCCAATCTCAAACAGCTGGTCCCAAGGTCACCCAAAACTTCCGTCTGACTTGCTTACAAAACGGGAGGTTTCCACCACCTCCTTCTCAGGTTCCACAATTTGCTACCGTGGCTCACACAACCAAGGAAACCAGTTTCCTTGCTATTGCCAATTGATTACAAAGGCTATCGTGAAGGGCACAGATGAACGGCCAGATGAAGAGATGCACAGGGTCAGGTCTACAAGGGCTCTGAACACAGGAGCCTCTGTTCCCGAGGAGTTCGGGGTGTCACCCTCCCAGCTCATGAATGTCCTCACCGACCTTTAATGGAGGGATTTCTCCGAACCCTGCAATGTAGGGATTTTTGCGGAGGCTTCATCATGTAGGCAAGATGGATTACTAACTCAATTTCCAGCCCCTTCCATCTCTCCAGAAAATGGAAGGTGGGGCTAAAATTTCCAAGCTTCTACTCACGGCTTGGTCCTTCTGGTGACCAGACCCCATCCAAGGGCCCACCATTAGTTGCCTCATGAGGACAAAAAACGCTTCTACCACCCAGAAAAGTCCAAGGGATTCAGGAGCTCCCTGTCAGCCACTCTTATCACTAAGGAAATGACAAGGGTCTCGGGAGTCCTGTGTCAGGAACCAGGACCAAATACCAAATGTTAGCAGGAGCCAGGGGCAGAGACATACACATATATATATGTGTGTGTGTGTGTGTGTGTGTATATACACACACACACACACACACACACACATACACATATATGCAAATGTTAGCAGGAGCCAGGGGCAGAGAGAGACATACACATATATATATGTGTGTGTGTGTGTGTGTGTGTATATATACACACACACACACACACACACACATACACATATATGTATTTCTTATTATTCCACAATAATATTCGACTAGAAAACATTGAATGAGAAGCAAGAAATCTAGTCTCACCTCTCCATTTCACAAATAAGGCAACTGGAGCTCAGAGAGCCTTATCTTGCCTCAGGTTACCTGGAACATTTATTTCACAGGTGAGCCTGGACCAAAGCTCCCGGGAGGAAGGAAGACCTGTAGCTGGGATGGGAGCACAGGACAACAGGAGATTCCAGAAGCGGAAGCATAACGCAGAGCCCGTGCAATCAGGCCGAGCTCTATCCTAACTGGAAATCTGCCCATCTGGGGATACAGGGGAAGGGAGAGGAGCCAGGCCTCCAGGAGGAAGGCAAGGCTGAGCCAGGCAGAGAAAAAGAGACTGTTACGTGAAGTGACTTTGAAGAGGGAGCTACTTAAGTCAAGCAATCGTGGTGAGACGACCATGCGTGGCAAAGAAGAGAAGAGAGGAACGTGGAAAACAGGGAGCCATGTGGGAGCCCAGGGCCTGCCTGACTCACACCAAGCCCCCGACCCCCGCCTCTGGCCAGTGGAAGACCAGCCGGGGGCCCATCTGTGGATCCAGCCTTGGGGAGCTGGTCGAGGGCTGCATGAGTAAACCCCACAACTAAGAGGCGGGCCCCGAAGGAGACAGAGGGCGAAGGCATTGCCAGGCTGTGGCGATGGTGTCCATTCAGCTCAGGGTCGTAAGCCCGGGGAGCAGCCGCCACGGCCCGGCTCCTCTTGGCCCCGAACAGATCAACATTTGGCCTGAGCTTGCAGAGGACATATTACGTGGGCCACCCCACTTACGCTGTCCCTGTGGTCAGAAATAGCTCAAGGGCGGTCAGAACCACAGCATTATAAATCTGACGCTGTATTTAGTTCACACGGCCACGGCTGAAGAACTTCTTTTGAGGTTCAGATGTTAAGGGATGGAGCCCTAAACTGCCCCGAACGGGCCTCAGCAGAATCAGGAAGCAGCCCAGCGGTCACCTCTGCCTTCCTCCAGCTTCACTGCCCCACCCTTGGGCACCTCCTCACTCGTTGGGGAAACCAGTTTTGTGCTTTGACCGAGGCTGGAGGAAAACCCTCTCCGAGACCGGCAAATTCTCTCAAATGATTTCCGCTGAGGTATTGCTCCCATGCAGTGAAGGGCGCAGCTACGAAGTGTACAGCTTGATGGGCTTTTACATGCGTACACGTGCACGTAATCATATCATCAGATCGACACAGGGGTCACTTCCAGCACGGCAGAGGGCACCTCCTGCCCCTTCGAGATCAGCGCCCCTCCCTCACCTGGAGGTGTCTTGGCTGCTGTAGACCTTTACATTAATGGAATCATACTCTGCACCGTTCTGAGCGCCTGGCTTCTCTCACTCAGCCCTCAGCCTGACTCCCAGACTTTATAACGTCTATAAAAATAGCCCATCCGCTCACCTGCCTGGGGCTCCCGTTGTGCGCTGGGCTCAGAGCAATCCTCATGTTTAATCCTCACTGCAAACTCAGGAAGTGGCACACTCTTCCGGTTTTACGGATGAGGACATGTTAAGTGACCCGGTGGCCAAAGCCCGAGGCTGGAAATCAGCATCTTGGGATCACGGATGCAAAGAGTTTGGACCCCAAAGTCCATGTTCTTTCTTCTCGGCCAACTTGCTATTGACTCTTGACACCAGGGTTGTGAATAATTCACTTGAAGCCCTCCTGACAGGGCCTGACACACCATATGTAGCCATAACCATTAGCTAAGGCGAGGAGGATGATAAAGGTACATGAGGATGATTATGCCGGGCCTTGTATTAATGCTGGGGAAGCAGAAAGGAACAAGACAGACATGGTCTGGGGCCTCAGGGACCTGACAGCTTGCTTCACAGGACATGCCATACACATGTAAATAACTTTATAATGACAAGTTGTGGTTATGAAGGGAGGGGATGGGTTGCTTTGGGCCACAGTGCACGGCGATGCTCGGGCAACATTGCTGCAACGGTGTTTTTCTTCCTGAACCGGAGAACGAGGAGGCTGGGGACCTTCAGCAATGTCACACGGCAGCTACTGAAGATGCCTAAAACACTTCCCCCAAAAGGTATGCAACACTAACCAGCTTTGCTCTAATAAAGCTGCTCACCTGAGAGGCTCAATTACATCTGCAGCGGTCTCTTCAGAAAGAGCATTTAAAAGGCAGCTTTGCCCTTGACTCTTGATTCTGCAAGTCAAAAGCACTTAACTCAAAAACCTCTGGGTTACCAACACCAGATCGGGGCATCTGCCGCCAAGCCAGACCGCCCCCTGCCTCACGCTCTGACACCAAAGGCACCTGCATTATCATGATGCTGTCACTGAGTCAACTGCAGCTTGGGAAGGTGAGCATGCCACCCTGATATTCCCAGGACTCCTTTCAAGGAAGCGCTGCCAAGTACATCTTCCCGCGAAACCTACGATCCTGTTCCATTCTGACCCGGATTCTGCTTCAGAAAAACCAAACCAAACCAAAAAAAAAAATTTTTAACTCCTCTTATTGGATTCGCTGTGACTCTAAATTTCTCTGAAGATTCTGGAGTGGGATCTCATCTTACACTGATGAGGCTAGGTTCTAGAGTCGGTACATAAAAGCAAATCTGAATATCGTCAGAATTACTCTTGAAATGCTAAAATATCCTTTGGCGCTGGCTCCATCTAACCAAGAGAGCCAGTGTTTGTTCCAGGGCTGGCTCGGATCCACTCCTCTGGTTGAACTACCGGTCAAAGAAGCTGCCTTAACCGGTAGTTCAATCAAACTACCGGTTAAACCAGTAGTTACTACAGACCAGGTTACTACGCAATTCACATGAGGACCTCACATTCAAGATGCTCCAACTAAGAGACGCACAAGGACACAGATTCCAAAAACAAAAGATTCCCTTCTTCTTCGAGCTCTCTGCTCAGTGTGCAGAAGGGAGAAAGCCACCAGCACTATGGGAATTCCTGTTTGTCTTGCCTCAAGTTAAATCTGGGTAGGTTAAATGTGTACTGAATGGAAGGCACTGAATCTCTGCTTAAGACTGGGACATCTCAGTGGCAAGGTCTTTCTTTTCATCATCGCCATGTCCTCAGAACTAGCAGACCTCCTGCACACAGAAGGTTCCTCTTCAACGTCACTGGAACACCCTCTCATAATTAACCTACCAAAGGCCAGGCCGTCAGGACATTCTGCAGTCAGGGGCAGGATAAGGATCCACAGATGAGAGGACCTGGGAACCAAAGTCTGGCTCAACTTGATGAAGACCTTCCGAAGAACTGTAACTCTGCATAACAACAAGTTTACTACTAAGCAGGGGTCATTAGTCATCTATCAGATATGATGCGGCAGAGAAAAACGCACTGGGCTGAGGGTGGACTAGTCAACAACCAATGGAACAATGATATTTTTGTGAATATGGTCAGTGGTCAACAAATAATAAGAAATACAAGGACTGCATATATAGTTTTCCCTAAAGCTAAATAGCTCTGAATATCTAAACTGTCCTTAACAACAGAAGACAATGTTGGCAGGTCAATCAAGGTCAGCTCGTAGGAAGCATATGACTTTTGACAAAATAAACCTCAAATACGAGCAAACACTGGTATGCCCTATTTATAACGAATATGCTTCGATGCTACATGTTCATCGATGTTAATACAATTAACATTTTCATCTACATCCAACAGTAACCTCGGACTACAAGCATAACATAGCCCAACAGAAACTGCTATCAAGAGTATAGATCTTACTTTATTTTTACCTTCACCTGACATACTGTGGCCGTGTACTGACCACTTAGGAACATTCTTCTGGCCGTAAATCCAATCAATAATTCACTCATGCAGAACATATAACTGTACATTGTCTGCTCATACAAACCCATTGCTGGTGAGTGCCGATCAGAGAGCAGAAAACCAAAGCCGTTCATGCACCCAGCGTCCCTTCTCAGAGGACTAGCCTGAAAATGATCCTTGTCCTGCCTACAAATGAAATACTTAAAACAATGTTTTGATGCTCCGAGTTATACCTGACATATTTGTCGATTTTCCCAGACGCTGGGAGTGATTAGATTTGGGGGTCAGTTGCTCTAAGGTCATGTGCAGACCACACATTTTAATTTCAAATAGAGGATGACAAACCTGATAAGCAAAACTTTATAAGATAAAAGGATATGAAATCAACTTACACTACTAGTTGGTATGGGGAAAACTTTTGTATTAAGTCCTGTCACCTAAAGGTACGGAACCTGGTGTTACAAGAGAAAATTTTCATGACAAAAATAACCTTGATAAGTTACGGCACCTAGAAAACGTACTGTTATAAACTACTTCAAACCATGGAGAACGTTTATTCTCAGTGAGGGAGGGGGGCAGAGGGGAAAGAGAATTTGGCTTCATGTTTACAGGCGTTTATTGGTAAAGAACATATTCTTAGGGGTTCACAATAAATCTGGAAAGATCATTACCCACGATCGTGCAATGGACAAGACTGGCAGGCGGGTGGTCAGAACTGCAAAGGGTTAAGCTATAAAGACAATGAAACGGCCTAGAAGTTCTTTAAAACTCAATTAAAATAAAACCAGTTCCTGTTAGTTTTTCCAATCCAGATTTAAGACTCATTCTGTATTATCTATTCATATGAAAAAGGTTACAGAAATTGAATTTTGAATTATGCTAACCCATTTTTCTCAGCTATAGAAAACGTTGGCTTCCAGCCCAATGAATACAATGGCTACATGTTCAAGACCTTTAATTATCTAATTAATGTAGTGTCATTTTAGCAATTAGTTCAAATGACCATATGTAACTTTTTTCTTTTTAAGATCACAACTGTAAATATTTTTTAAAATACTTGTTATACGTGCCATATCCTGTGCATTAAAGATATATAAATCCGATTAAAAACAGAAAATGACCAAGAAAGCTTTTAAACCAAAACAAAACAAACACAAAACCAACCCTAACATGGGCAATGGCTGATTTTCATATGATTAAACTCATAGGGTAAGTTCACAGATATCCTACTGAACTACAGTTGTGACGAGGAATTACTACCTGGGTTGGCAGATATTATCAAAGGAAATTACAAGGCATGTTTGGGGTGGGGTTAAGAGCAAGAATTCATTCTGATGAAGACCCTAATAAATGGCATTATAAAATGAATAATAATTAGAAAAACTCTTCACAGAAGATTGCTCTTCCTCCGCATTTTCTCCCACTGTGGAGCTGAATTTTAACTTTAAATTCTTCATTGACTCTGCAACTCAGGTAGTGCCACAAGTTGCTTCTATAATCTACTAATCCCAGGGCTTGTGGATTCCAAAGCTAATGATGTAGAAAAGTATACTCATGCTAAAGAAATCATTTCTGGGACTTCCCTGGTGGTGCAGTGGTTCAGAATCCGCCTGCCAATGCCGGGGTCACGGGTTCGAGCCCTGGTCCGGGAAGGTCCCACATGCCACAGAGCAACTAAGCCCGTGCGCCACAACTACTGAGCCTGCGCTCTAGAGTCCGCGAGCCGCAGCTACTGAGCCCACGTGCCACAACTACTGAAGCCCACGCGCCTAGAGCCCGTGCTCCGCAACAAGAGAAGCCACACTGCAATGAGAAGCCTGCGCACCGCAACGAAGAGTAGCCCCCGCTCGCTGCAACTAGAGAGAGCCCGCGTGCAGCAAAGAAGACCCAACGCAGCCATAAATAAATAAATAAATATTTTTAAAAAAGAAAGAAATCATTTCTGTGCCATTTGTTTGGTCCCTCTATTTGGCAATCCGTCCATGATGGGATGAATGGCTAACATCGCTGGACATCTGTCATGATCTCTCTCGTTTCTGATGGGCCAAAACCTGGTTCCAAGGAGATGTTATTTATTTGGGAACACAGAGACAGTCATCTGTAATTGGTGAGGATTAACTGAAATCCTCCGTTGGGGGGGGGCGGAAATTTAGCACATATGACCCTTGCTTTTAAAGAGTCTGCAATCTGATGGAGAAAGCCAGGTGGCACGCACGTATACACACACACACAGACACACACACACACACACACACACACACACACACGAGTAAGCCCAGAGTTCTTGGAGGCTATTGTGCCTTAAACGCTGTGCATTATTTAGAAAACTCCTTCACAATCCCTGGAGTTTTAGCATGTAGAAGTGAAGTCTATAGTTTGTAGTGAAATGGCAATGCTTTCCTTGGGTCTCAGCGAGGCTTCAAGGCAGTCTTAGTTCAAGGAGAGGAGAAACTGCCATTTTTCAAGCACTATTATAGTCCAGATATCATTGTAAGGGGTTTAAAGATATTGCTACCTACTTCATTTCTCACAACTATCTTGCAAGGTCGATGGTGTTTGTTTTCTGAAGAGGTGGAACTCAAATATTTCTCAGCCCATTTCTCCACCTGTACTGGAGTAGAGGGAGAGGCTCTCCCAGACCCCATCAACTCTGAAATCCCACAGCCCGCAGCTGAGGGACTGCCTGCTTGGCTTCCCCTACTAACCGCAGTCCCACCGCCACGGTCCCACCGCACGTCACTGCTCTTCTCTTGAGACCCTTCTTCCTCACCAGCCTCACCTTCCGCTGCTTCCTACCCCATGGTGCATATTCGATTAAGAGCAGATACCTGCATTTCTCCAAAAAAGACATACAATGGCCAAGAGTCACATGAAAAGATGCCCAATATCACAAATCATCAGAGAAAGGCAAATCAAAACTACAATGAGGTATCACCTCACACCAGTCAGAATGGCCATCCTCAAAAAGTCTACAAGCAATAAATGCTGGAGAGGGTGTGGAGAAAAGGAAACCCTCCTGCACTGTTGGTGGGAATGTAAATTGATGCAGCCACTATGGAGAACAGGATGGAGGTTCCTTAAAAAACTAAAAATAGGGCTTCCCTGGTGGCGCAGTGGTTGGGAGTCCGCCTGCCGATGCAGGGGACACGGGTTCGTGCCCCGGTCCGGGAAGATCCCACATGCCGCGGAGCAGCTGGGCCCGTGGGCCATGGCCGCTGGGCCTGCGCATCCGGGACCTGTGCTCCGCGGCGGGAGAGGCCACAGCGGTGAGAGGCCCACGAACCGCAAAAAACAAACAAACAAACAAACAAACAAAAAACTAAAAATAGAACTACCATGAGACCCAGCAATCCCACTCCTGGATATATATCTGGAGAAAAACATGGTTTGAAAGGATGCATGCACTCTAGGGTTTATTGCAGCACTGTTTACAATAGCCAAGACATGGAAGCAACCTAAATGTCGATTGACAGATGAATACATAAAGAAGATATGGTACATACATACAATGGAATATTACTCAGCCATTAAAAAGAATAATGCCATTTGCAGCAACATGGATGGACCTGGAGATAATCACACTAAGTGAAGTAAGTCAGACAGAGAAAGCTAAATATCATATCACTTATATCCAGAATCTAAAAAAAAAAAAAAATGATACAAACTTATTTACAAAACAAACAGACTCACAGACTTAGAGAACAAACTTATGGTTACCAGGGAGGAAGGGTCGGGGGGTAGGGAGATAGATTGGGAGTTTGACATTGACATGTACACACTGCTATATTTAAAATGGATAACCAAAAAGGATCTACTATATATATATGTATATATGTATAGCTATATGTATAGCACAGGGAACTCTGCTCTATACTCTGTAATAACCTAAATGGGAAAAGAATTTGAAAAAGAATAGATGTGTGTATATGTATAACTGAATAACTCTGCTGTACACCTGAAACTAACACAACATTGTTAATCCACTATACTCCAATATAAAATAAAAAATTTTTAGAAGAGCATATACCTGCATGGCTCCGAGAATCCCATACACTTCCCTCCCTCTGATCCTTCTGCATGAGTAGCCCTTCCTTCCTTTGTCTGCCTGGTGAACTTGGTTCACCATTCAACGTAGCTGAGATACCACCTCCTCCTGGGAGCCTGCCGTGTTGCTCCCTCCCACTTCTTACTCTATGCTCTCCATACCTTAAGCACACTTAGATACTTAAATAAATTGCAGCGGAGTGTGATCTATCTCCTTGACTGAGCTGTGAGTTCCTTCAGAACAAAGCAAAACCCGCCCCTTTACCCCTAGTGTTTATTACAGTAACATCCATACCACAGGAGCTTCATAATTACTGCCGAACTGTTAAATGGGTTTTTAACAGCTCCAAAAAATAGGAACAGAAAGAAAACCAGGACTGAGGTGGGAGAGCAAATGTGATGAAGTACCTGACAATATGAAAAAAGAGAGAAAGAAACCAAAACTATGAAAAGCCCCACCCCCCAAAAAAATGCAGAAGAGGTATGATGTGACCTTCTTAATGTTATGACTTCTTTTGCAGTGTAGGTTTCTGAAAAGCAAGACGTGTCATAAGTAATGTAACAATCAACAAAGCTGTAACAGCATTACAAATGATACCCATTTGTGGGGATGTACCCTCACCATTAAACCTGTTTCCAAACAAGCATTCTGCAGGAGATAATACACATTCCAGGTGTCAGAGATGCAATTCTGGAAGCCACACAGAAAACCAGGTTTTCAGAAAGCCATGAGGTTGCATTCATTTTCATTTACTTATACTGTTGATGTATCATATTGATTTTTTTCCAAAGGACCCATAGCTGGAAATGAATTTCTTTCATACAGTTCATAACAACTACATATCTATCTACCTACCTACCTACCTACCTACCCACCCACCATCCATCCATCTATCCAACTTTATATTTGGATTTGGTATATACGTACATACACCAAATCACTGAATGGTAAGAGACTAATCCAATGGTATGAGACTATTTTTAATTGTCAAAAAGGTAAAAAACCATCAACAACAGCTTTAATTGTCCTGTGGTAGGGTCAGACAGCAACTAAGTACTTTCTGAAGCAGGTGGTCAGTGATGTATGCCCAACCATATAATAAAGCGTCTACAAGAACAAAAGCTGTATATATTTTTTTCCTTTGAAATGTGGATCCACGGGGTAAATGTTCTTGCGAAAATATTAATTAGCAAGTCTTGGTTGTTGGGAAAGAACTGTGGCCAGAAGGGTACAAGTGATAGATAGCAAAAACATATTTGAATACATTCCACCAAAGTAAAATCCTGAAACTGAATTACCAATGACACAAGCCCAAACAAGGTCTCCTGTGCATGTGCTAAACTGAAAGTCATACCATTGACGTTCCCTAGACACAGATTCTTCACAATGTGGCAGCTTCTCCGAGACAGCCAGGGTAACGCAAAGAGAGGGCCAGCACACGGCACTCCAAAGCTATGAACTGGGACTTGTCCAAAATGTGTTGATGGGGGTGCCAAGGATGAATGTGGGGTACAACCTTACCCATTTAAATGGTTTAGTAACTAAAACCCAGAAAGGTTAAGTAAATTATCCAATGTCACAAAGCTGGGAAGTAGAAGAGTGTGGAGTTAAACTCTAGCTGGTCTGGCTCCAAACCAAGGAGTCATACCCAGTGCTGTCTGAACTTCCTTCTTGGTGAATTCGGGGCTGGATGAAAGGAAAGCCTCCAGATGAGCTGGTGTCGGGGCACCTATACTCACAGTGGCAGGGCGGGAACTTAGGGGACAGGTGCTGGAGGCTCTATTCTAAAGAAGGCTGATGTGAACAAGCTATTAAAACACTTTAATTTCACAAAAGAATACTTTATATTTAAAATATTAATACACTGAAACCCAGAAAAATATATATGTATACATTTTGTTTTTGTTGTTGGATATATATATATACACACATATCAAATAAATCCAAAATTTATATATTATATAAAAATATATTTTTATATATCAAATAAATGCAAAAGACTAGACAGAAAGTCTATTCAGCAAATATTCACTTTTCATCCTCCCACCTCTTTGGAAGGTGTAAAATTCACCACCCGAAGTTGGGCTTGGTCACGTAACTGGCTTTGGCCAGTGAAATGTGAATGAAAGTGATGGGCTATGCTAACCCCGAGGCTAGCCCTTCCAAGGCATCAGGAGCTACGGTCCCCACCACGGGAAGAATGTGTCCTAACTCACCACTTGCAGCCCGAGCTCCAGAGCGAAACTGGTGAGGCAGGGCCACTGTAGATGGACTAGCCACTCCATTTTGGGTGGTTAGTTACACAGCAATAGCGCAGAGTAGAGATGGGGTGGAAAAGACAAGTGTCAAGTGATATAAAAGTGAGCAGAGAGCAGCGCGGATAGGGCGGTAGAGGGGCAGACCTCAGAAGCATTCTTGAGAAAAGATTAAGATGCTCAAACCAGCATTTGTGGTCCCTGATCTCATAGTTACGCACCTTCACCGCACTCATTTAAAGAGACCAAAATAGAAAGACACCTGCCTCGTGGAGAATGAAGAATACTAGTACCGTTCAAGCCCAACGCCTCCAAGCAAGAAAAATACGCACAAGGCATCAACAAAAATCGCACCATAGCTCTATTCTGAACTGACAGCAGCGTCTTTTGGGAGGAGAACTTCAATTGTTGGGTATACATTTTGGACCAAAGAAAGAAAACTGGACATCTTGTGAGTTCTGGAAAATCATGGAAGCATCATTATTTGTTGCAGAGAAGTTGGTGAAATGTAGAAGAACTGGAAAGAAGGCCATTTAAAAGATTTCCCAAGATTATGGCGATTACTTCTTCCCTTTCAAATGGAGAGTATATTGAAGTTTCTTTTAAAAATTCATATGGGAGAATCACTCTATTGCAACGGTACGAGGGAAACTGTCAGACAACATTCCCAATTCAATATTATATTGCGCTTCAAGAAAAGATTTCCATATACTCTAGATTAAAAAAACCCTCATAAATAAATGATAATCCAGTGGCATGTTCTGAAAAATGAAAAAATAATTTTGTGTTTGCATTTTACTCCACGGAGGAAAATTTAATCTCTCTTTTAATACAGCATGTTTTATATAAACAGGTAAAAGATGTAACCTTATGAAAATTGATTTTTTACATGCTTAAAAATGTCCCTTGCGGTATTTATCTAGGCATTTTCCATCCGAGAGTATAAAGGCATCACACGTTGATAACGTCACCATGTGGGGTTAAAAGCAAATGCAGTTATTCTGATTTGATTTGACAAAATTTTTCTTCATAGTGCTAAGAATAATCAAGACGAGACAGCGGTGTTCGCAGTGTGCTGTCCATTATCAAGGTTATGTTTTCAAAATGGCATCATCATCTGCAACAGTGCCAAGCACAAGGTAGGTGCTTCCTAAATGTTTGTCAAATGCAAGACTTAAGGGAAGCAATGGAGAAAAATTAAATGCCCTGGTCCAAAGCAAAGTTGACATCACAGGATATTAGGATGGGGTAAAAATCAGACCATCTGGGTCTGCCATCAATGCAGAAATCCTCTTGGTTTTCCGAGCAACCCTTGTTGAGTATCGGATTTAAAACTGACACCACACCCTCAGGACATCTCATATCGTGGAGACCAGCCTATTATAGTCTACTGTCCTCTAAACAAATATCTCCTAAATACCCATTTTAGGAATCCCAAGGAAAACAAAACCAAACCAGTTCTGCTGTACTGTCTGTCTTCTCCTCCAGGGGCAGACCTGGTGGAGAGATGACTTCTCATCCCTGCTGAAAAGAGGCTTCGGGACTGCAGTTAACTTAAAAGTCTTTTCTTCAAAATCTTCCTGCTTTAACCTGAAGCCTTTAGGTGGCAGCTTTTGAAAGCAGATCTGGCCCTGAGACTCCGCTGGCTTCTTTGCCACCCCCGGGGAGGCAGCTATCACAGACAGCCCGAGGTGGGATTCCAGTTTCAGAGGGCTGGTGGGCATTAACTGGCAGCAAAAAGGAGCGAGGGCACCTCAGGATGTGGTGGACAAACTCCACCGAGACTCCACACAATGCCTGCCTGTTGTTTACACCTCTGGGTACTTCCCTCCCTCTGCGTACGGGCAGGACCAGTGATGTGCTTCTACCCAGTAGAATACAGCAAAGGCGACTGGATGCCACTCCTGCGATTACATTATGTTATGTAAGACTTGCTCTAGAGTCTTGCTGCCCTCCTGGGAAAGCCAATATGCTAAGGAACTGCAGATGGCCTTGAGGAACTGAGGGTAGCCTCTAGGAGATGAGGGAAGGCCTCCAGCCAAGACCCAACAGGCAGCAAGAAGCCAGGGGCCCGGAGACAGACAGCTGAGTGAAAACAAAGTCTGCCAGTAATCAGACTTGGTGACCTTGGAGGTGTGGAGGCGACTTTGGAAGCTGATTCTTCCCCAGTGAAGCTCCTCTATGGGAAAACGGCCTGGCTGACACCTGACTGCAGCCTTGTGAGACCCTAAGCAGAGAAGCCAGCTAAGTCAGGCCCAGACTTCTAACCCACGGAAACTATGAGACAACAGGTATGTGTTGCGTTAAGCTGCAAAATCATAAGAACAGTAAGTCATGCCCAAGTAGAGAACTTGGAGTTCTCCTGCCAAGTGGAGGTCAAGAAGGAGCAAATGGTGTCGGGAGGACAGGAGGCACGAGGGCCCGACTTTCGAAAGCCTTGGGTAGAGACTGTGTTTTAGGAAAACGCATCAGACGTAGAGGACAGACGCGAGCGTGGAGAAATTAGAATCACAGGGGGCAACATCACCCTCCCATTTTTTTCACCAGGTAGGAGCTCGAAGTGGGTCAAAGCCCAGTAGAAAAACAAAAACAAAAGAAAAGAGCCAAGCATTTGACACCTAATTCGGTTTCAGGGTATCGGAGCATGTTTAAACTTTCAATATTATGCAATGTGCAGACATACCAAAGAGGTCATGAAAATAATCTATACATCTTTTAAATAATGATAAATAGAATGACAACACATCTGCCTACCGCTCAACTTAAGAAACAGAACTTGGCACGACCTCCCCTGCCTGACTCTAAGACATCACTCTCGTTTCACAGATGCCCGACCCCACCCCACCCCTGCACACCTGGGGAAGCAATGGTTCATATTGTGCATTTCTCCTTCACATGCTTTTCTTTATAGTTTTAGCACATAACCTTCTATTCCCCAATGATTTGTTTCATTTTGTCTATATTTTGAACTTTATATAAGTCGAATCATACTGCACATATTCTCTGGGTAACGGCTTTTTAAATTCCACATTATGTTTTCAAAATTCCTCTGTGTTGATGCAGGGTATGGCAATTCATTCACTTTCACTGCTCTCTAGTACTCTATGGTGGTATGACTATACCACCATCTATTTCCCCATTTTAGCACGGATGCCCTTTGGGGAGTTTTCAGTTTCCTACTATGAAAAGTAATGTGCCAGAAGCATTCTTGAACTTTTTCGAGTTCTCAAGAGTTCCTCAAAGGCATGTGCATAGAAGTAAAACTGCCTGGTATTAAGTATTACTTTACCAGGTCATGCCAAAATATTCGCCAAAAACGGCTTTATCAGTTTTCACTCTGAGAAGGGATGTCTGGCATTTCCCGTTACTCCATAACCTTGCCAACGCTTGGTATTGGCAGACTACCTAAATGTTTCCTCAGCAAGTGTGACATTGTTTTTCATTTTTGTTTTCGTTGCAATGCCTGCAGGATGCTGAGTAGGAACATGCTTTATAATAGAGTACTCTTAGCGGGATGTTCACGGTTATGAGACAGGAACTGCCCTTTAAAATCTGTGTATCAGGGGCTTCCCTGGTGGCGCAGTGGTTGCGCGTCCGCCTGCCGATGCAGGGGAACCGGGTTCGCGCCCCGGTCTGGGAGGATCCCACATGCCGCGGAGCGGCTGGGCCCGTGAGCCGTGGCCGCTGAGCCTGCGCGTCCGGAGCCTGCGCTCCGCAACGGGAGAGGCCACAGCAGAGGGAAGCCCGCATACCACAAAAAAAAAAAAAAAAAAATCTGTGTATCAGGTTGACAAAATGAGACATAAGCCAAGGAAAAGTTATTAATTCAGATAAAACAATGCATCTTGTGTGTGTGTGTGTGTGTGTGTGTGTGTGTGTGTGTATAAAATGGGAAATTTCACAAAATTACATAAGACTGATCCTGGCTCCCAAGAGCACTGGCAGCATGACCTTGAGTGAGTCATTTACCTTTCTAAGCCATAACTGGCACATAAAAATCTATCTACATTTTTTTTAACTGATACAAAAAGAAAAGATTCCCTGTGTTCCTAACACTTAGAAATTATCACTGCCTCTTTCTCCTCATGGGGTATTCAGAAATGTACGTTTCTCCTCTGCTTTGGCTATATACAGCTTTCCCAGCCCACTCAGACACAGAGAAAGGATCGATATTTCACGTCAAGCACAGACCTCAATTCTAAATTCAAAAAGCACAGGGCAGATGAATGAGCCCTCTGTTCAATGCCATCTCTTCAACAATGTATAACGTTTGCCTTCACAGGGCACCTTTTCACTTTCGGTGCCTTCTGCCTGAAACACTTTTCCTCTGGCTCTTTACACTGCTGGATCCTCCTCACCTGTGTAGCCTCGACTTCAATGTCACCCGGGCATTCCTTCTCGAGCCAGCCACCCTCCGTCCCTGACCTTCCTTCATTTCCCGCGCACGCCATGTCTGCTTGCTTCTCAACACGCATCACCACCAAAGGTATCTTATCTAGCCCTTGAATTGTTACTTGCCTGCCCCCCGCAACAAATGGCAGCTAAACTCCGCGAGGAGAGGCACCTGGTTTGCCTGACGGCTTCACCTCTGTGTCCTTATCACCTTGAACAACACCTGGCATCTAACAGGACGGGGGTAAATAAATAATTGTTGCATTACTTCACCTACACCGAGTTTCGGAAGGGACTCTGTGGTGGGCCTGGAGATTTATATGTGAGTTTATTTGTAAATAAAACACTGGGACTTCAGATCCCTAATCCAGCAGTCATTCTCTCCACCTCACTGCTTTCCCCTTGAGCCCGATGCCAAGGGGATCACTTTCTACCAAGTCAAACAGGAACGAACACAAGTCTTTCCTGGATCCTCACCCATTTCCCCTTTATTATAAGCATTCGCTAAAGAAACTATATGGAAATAAATCAACAAAAGACTCTATTTTCTTTATCTTTATATCCACTGATAGTTTTAGAGTTTTAATCTTGCCAGTAACCATCCCGTAAGCGTGTAAGGATGGAAATCATCTCATCATATTTGAAATTCAAAGAGGAAGCTCAGAGAACACCACATGACAAAAGGTACCGAAGGATATTTATGATTAAGGAAGATGATCAGTTAAAAGCAGGAGTCTGTCAATGAGGTTACATCATATCACGAATATGGTTTATTACCAACGCGCAAAGAGATGCCCTCTCTTTGGTCAATAAGGGAAGGATAAAAGGTTCAAGATAAGGAAGAGGCATTTTATAAATGAAAATGTTCACTAATGAAATTAGTATAGTTATTGCAGGAAGTGCTAATTTTCCTGCTCACTGAGAGTTTAATAAAAATGTTATGTCTGCTCTATAACTGTGATTAATCAGTGTGGTATTGAGAAATGCAGGGATTCTTTCTCAACAAGGCAATTTTCGAAATTTGAAAAGGTGTAAATTTCATGCAAATTGCTTCATAATCATATATGTACAAAATGGAGCCGACAAAATTGCAGTTAGGAAAGGAATCATTAACATCTAAGTTTTATTTTAAATCTTTTTTTTTTTCCAGCTGCTCCTGAAAAGGTATATTGCAAAAGAGAAGATATGACCAACTGAAAAAGCGTACAGGTAGGAATGCCAACAAAATGATAAACATTTTAAACAAACTCAAATGTGGATGTCAAATTTAAACAGCCATAGGAAACAGGAGGTTTTATAAAGGAAAACACTGCTTTGATGCAATGAAAACACACCCACTGGTTTTAATCACAAGAGAGAGGCAATGAAACACTTTGCTGTGTCTGACTCTTCTTGGTGGGAAACAGCACATCTTGGCTAAGGAAAATCACATTTCTGCGCACATGATTCCTTCTTAAAAAGTCCCAAGGCCTCTTGTAATTTTAAACAATGGTTTGCAAACCTGAGGGCTCCTCAGACAGACAAAGTGGCCTATTCAGTAACCCCTCCTGCCCCACTGCAATGGCTTATCTGGGACGCGCTCCCCTCCCCAATAAGGAACAAGCCTGAGAGGCTCACACAGGACATCCACTCCCATCTCCTGGAGTCTGCAGCCAGCACCAGCTGGGTAAATCCCAAACAGTTTATTCATCTGTTTATACAGCTAAGGGAAGGATAATAAGACCTCAAGTGTAAATATGTCAGTGTTAAGGTGATTAGACCCTTCAATGGACGGCCCTTAAAACTTGTAAGACACAAGCAGAAAACTAGCAGGAATACGGTGACAGGTCACTAACAGCCCATTGTTTCTGGAGTTTAAGAAGACGGAAGCCTATTCTTACGTTTTAGTATAGAACTTAGAAAGCAGTGGTTAGCAATTTTGGGCTAATAACTCACAGCGATTCTAAATGGACTAAGTACTGCCATGCTTCCTTGCATTGGGCGGATTTTTTTTTTCCGAGCAGGCATTTGGAGGGACAATGTCATGATAAGTGGGAGCCATTTTCCTCCCTTGTCTCATCCGGTACCTCATACATTTTCTAAAATTACAACTCTGCTCAAGGCAGTTATTATGCACAGTCGATGTTCTTCAGGAGAGTTTTTCAGAGGATGATTTTTGGTTAAAGTGGCCTATTTTAGGAACATCTGGTCACATGCATTAACGCACACTTCCGCATTCTGCACGGATTTTTACGACGGCGAGCATCCGCCCTGAGTGTCTCCCCCTTGGACAGCTTGTAAATAAGACAAAGGCTCCCGCTGCCTTGGATCCGCAGCGCAGTGAATGGGGCTGAGACTACGATTCCATTTATATGCTAAGATTCATAAACCTCGAGGGGCCCTGAACGAGCTGCTGGGAAACAAGGGCACTGGGTGCTCCTTTCTGTCCCATTAGCCACAGGAGGCCATACTCTGTCACTCCAGCCTGGTAATGGGCCCCGGGCAAGACCCACCCCTCCCCTCCCGCCCCACCCAGGGAGGGAGGGAGGCTCAGCTGAACTTTTCTGCTTTTCTTTCCCCTGACTCAGCCACGGAGAAGGCGTGCGCCGCCTGCAAGTTTCCACGGTCAGCGGGGAGCACCAGGTTGGTTCTCCTTTACCCTAGTTTTGCAGCAAAGGCCACTCTCTAAAAAATACATCAGTCTGGGCTGATGTACATCACCACTGGTGGCGCAGTGGTTGCGAGTCCGCCTGCCGATGCAGGGGACACGGGTTCGTGCCCCGGTCCGGGAAGATCCCACATGTCGCGGAGCTGCTGGGCCCGTGAGCCACGGCCACTGAGCCTGCGCGTCTGGAGCCCTGTGCTCCGCGACGGGAGAGGCCACAGCAGTGAGAGGCCCGCGTACCGCAAAAAAAACAAACAAACATCAGTCTGGGGTGGCGGGGAGCAGGGCTGGGCCCGGGGACTTCTGAGCACAGAACAAACCCCGCTTCTCGGCAGTGGATGAGGAAAGGCTCTGGGCGCCAGCACAGCCTTGTGAAAGGGGTCAGGAGACGGGGACTCCAATCCGGCCGCGGCCAGTCATGGAGGTGGGGCTTGCGATCATCCCTGGGGCCTCTCTGAACCTCAGTGTCTTCATCTGAAACCGGGCATGATGAGCTTACCTACCTCACGGGTGGGAGAGATGAACACCGAAAGTCTAAACTCAGCCTTGCGCCGGGCACACAGAAGGCCCACGGTAAGTGTGAGCTCTGCTGTGATAACTCCGGTAACTGCTACGATTTTAATGCAAAATATGACTGTCATCAATGCTGTTACCAACACCACTATTCAGAGATGTAACCCCTCTGATCTTCAATTCCCTCAGCTGTAAGGGGCAGACAATCGTGACCCCCTAGGACTGAGGAATAAAGCATGTGCCTGGTACATCGTTGGTACTCAGTTCATTGTCTGTCTCTACCTTTATGGCAGGAATTCTGGGAAGTAAAACTCACGAGCGCCATGAACATTCCCTTATTTGCTAACTGCACCATCGGTTATTGAGAACCACATCCCAAGAGGCGTTTGCCCACAGGAGGGAAGGGGGTGGGAGCCAGAGGCCGGGACCTCCAGCAGCTGCCCAGCACTCACATCTGCCCACAGCTGCTGGCTGACGAGAGCTTTGGCACGGGTGGCTTCTTTTTTTTTTTTTTTTTGCGGTACGCGGGCCTCTCACCGCTGTGGCCTCTCCCGTTGCGGAGCACAGGCTCCGGACGCGCAGGCTCAGAGGCCATGGCTCACCGGCCCAGCCTCTCCGCGGCATGTGGGATCCTCCCGGACCGGGGCACGAACCCGCGTCCCCGGCATCGGCAGGCGGACTCTCAGCCACTGCGCCACCAGGGAAGCCCCCGGGTGGCTCCTCTTGATCCTCAGAACCATCCTGAGACGGGGATACTCTTATGCCCCACATTTCACAGCGGAGGAAAAGGACAAACTACTATTCACCTTGCTTTGCAATAGCCTGTGAACAGTCAAATTCATCAGTAGGGTCTCTGTTGACTTTTACTGTGCAAACAAAGCATCCCCCAAAGCAGTGGCTTAAACAACAGCTGCTGGTTTTTAGCCCTTGATTCGGTGAGTCAGCAATTTGGGCTGGGCTCCGCTGGGCAGGTGTCCGCTCTCAGCCAGGCAGCGTCGTCCCAGGGGTCGGCTGGCTCTTGGTCGGAGCCAGGTGGCAGCACGGCTGTGGGCCTCTCACCACCCAGCAGGCCAGCCTGGGCTTGCGTGAGCCCAGAAGTGGAAGGTTCCAAGAGCAGTGAGTAGGGGTGCCCCAGTGCAGAAGCACTTTTCAAGCCTCCGATCGTGTCATGTTCAGGAATGCCCCCTGGCCAAAGCAGGACCCCTGAGGCCTGCTGATTCAAGGGGTGAAGAAACTGACTCCACCTTTTGAAGGGAGGTGTAGGACATCACAGGTAGGGGCACGTGTGCGGACAGAGGGGAAGGAATTGTGGCCATTTTTATAATCCACTGAAGGTATGAACTGGCGGCATCTGTGGACTTAATATCTCAACCAGGACACACTCAGAGATAGTTCCTAATTCCAAGGGATATTATTTGAATCAGATAACTAATCAATTCTCTTGGACAATTTACCATTACTTAACCCAAAGGCAGGTGGGCAGAAGAGACATAGCTCCCTAGAAGTTTTCTGGTTCCCAAAGTCTCTAAGTCTTCTTTCAATTGGGGGCGGGGGCGGGGGAAAAGCCTGTGCATGTGTGCTAGACACACAGTACGTCTGAACTCTCTTCTACGCTGGTATTGTTCTTTTTTTTTTTTTTTTTTTTTGGCATTAATGCTAGTCCGTTGTACTCTTGAACCACCCCACATCGCCTGAAAACTGCAACTGCTTCAATGATATTCAGAGCATTAAAAAGAAAGAAAGAAAGAAAAGGCAAATTTCAGAAGGGCAGCACTTACCCATTCACAGGAAAATAGGCTGAAAGGAAAGTATTGTCAGAGTGTTTTGCGAATGACATTTTCAGCCATATAAATTATGATTTATTTTCCCATGTAATCATCTTGATTGCAGACACCCTTTCGGAGAGATCGCACCGCTCTTGGCTAGCTCTTTCAAGCCTCACAAGACAACTTTCAAACCTGATTAGTATGTATGATGGGAAATCAGATACATTATATTTAGCTTGAAGTGCAGAGCGCCGTGGGTACAAAGAAAGAAAGATAGGGGGAGGGATAAAAGGGGGAAAAAAAAGAACATCTGTAATCCTTTTCAGAGGACTCGGTGTGCACACGAACCAGGGTAAAGAGAGGAGCCGGTGGGTGGAGTCTGGAGCCGGTGGGTGGAGTCTGCGCAAGCTCGCGATGTAATTAACCGATTGCGGATCATCTCCTTACCGGGCGGCTCTCAAGTTGCTAAACTGCGGGATGTGATGCCTCTGTACGCGGGACAGACTCACGCTTTTCTGTTACGACACTTAAGAGCTCATCACTCCCATCAACCTGGTCTCCCCAGTGTCAGGGGCTGTGATGCATGGTGGGCATGCTTACCCGCCCTTAGAGTGGAGCTGTCGCCTGGTCAGTGGGCACAGTGGCCTACAGGCAGGCTTGGCCTCAGCGTGGCCGCGTGACAAAGAGCTACGCTCCAAGTGCAGTGTGTAGATGTGGCCCAGCAGCGCCGAGACCAGGGTGAGTCAGGAGAGACGCCGGGGGCAAAAGGTCAGCTGTGACAAAAGCTGGGGGCCCAGCAAGCGCAGGATGGCACCTGCATGGAACCGGGGAGAGCGCGTCTCCTCCAACGGAGGATGCCGTAGGTGTCCGCTTGCTTTTGCCCTGGCCCTGACACCCTAGAAGCAACAAGATGGAAACACATAACTCCCTGGTGGCGGGGAATGGATCCGGAAGGTAATCAAAACCCTAGTTCTTATGTTAATAGAACACAGCTAGATTAGGAGCAGAATGAAGGATGTGCAGGGGGTTTGAGATAAAGTGAGATTTCTGAGGAATTCTGTGTGTGGCGGTGGGGGGGGGGGGAGTTCGAGGCAACACCCCCAGGTTCCTCAAGGCCCCGTATTCCTCTTCTCTGCCTTTTGCGCATCCACCATGGGAAAATGGGAGAAGTTTGTAATTTCCAGAGCGCCTGAATCAAAGCTAGGCGCTTTGATTCGATTACCATTTAACCTGACTTGACAACTCTATCCAGAGAAAAGGAAAGGAGAGGGACGTCAGCTGAGTGCCTACTGTATGCCCGAACAGGTATGAAAGTTGAACATCCTCTGACTGCTGCTTCACCATCACAGGAATCCTGAATGTTAACTGATTCTGGGTGGGGACACAGAGGCACAGGGAAGACGATGCGTTGAATCAGGCCGTAGGGGAGACCAAGCTTTTTCCACTCAGCTCTGTCTGCTGGCAACGGAAGACCCTGAGCTACATAATATCCCCCTTTCCCCGACCCCCATCCTACCAGGCTGGGGTCACAGGGGAAGGAAGGCAGGGCTGCCCACGATCCAACCTCTGAGTCCATCCGGGAGGCTCTACCCTAAGCTTCCTTTCTTTGTGTTTTATATCACCCTTTATTTAATGCTAAACTTTCTGCCTCTAAAAATGTCTCTGAAAAGATCTAGGCTTTGTTTTCTGTTATTAAAAAAAAAAAAAATGTGGCTTTTGTTGGTAGAATACTAAGCTGGTCCCTAAGGTTCCCGCCCCCAGTGAACACCTGGCCTTTCCCAGTTATTCAATCACTAGTCTAGGTACTGCTGTGAGGGAGTCTTGCAGATGTTAATTAAGCCTCCAGAGCAGTTGACCATCAGATAAGGAGACTATCCTCATTGGATGAGCCCTTTAAATTCGGGTCTAGATGTCAGAGTCAAGGACAATCAGAGAGGCTTGAAACATGAAGAAGATTCAAGGCGCAAGGCAGTCTCTATTAAGGGCTTTGCAGATGGTGGAGCCCTGTGACAAGAACATGGGTGGCCTCTCGGAGCTGGGAGTGTGCAGCCACCACCGACAGAGTGACGCAGTCCCCAGCCTTACAACCACAAGGGACAGAATTCTGCTCCCAACTGGAACGAACTTGGGAGTAGATTCTTCTCCAGGGCCTCCAGAAAGGAAAGCAGCCCCAGCCGGTACCTTGAATTTGTCCTTGTGAGACCCTGAGCAGAGAACCGCGTCACGCTGTGTCCAGACTCCTGACCTACAGAACTGTGACCTAATAAATGGGCGCTGTTTTGAGCTGCTAAGTTTGGGGTGATTTGTTACTCAGCCATCAAAAAACAAGTACAGCAGCATACAACAATCCCAGCTTTCTAATGGAAACTTGCTTCTATTTATGTCGGGCTTTCACAGTCACTATACCTTCAGAGCAGAAAATTCTTAACACAGGAACTTAAGCACCAGAGCTGTATTAATTTTTTTTTAACTAATTACTAAAGAATTAATTCCAAAACAATATTTCTCACTAGTATTACTCATGATAGGACTATGATATTGGAGCCGGTGACTCTAGACCAGCTGCTATTGCAATTATTTTTCTATGCCATGTCCTACACAAAGTCAAGCGAAAAAAAACTTCAGACCAAACAGAATTTTCAATTTCTTCCACAAAAGGCTCCTGATCGGGTGGCACTGACTTATTCAAATATACTACATGGAGAAAAGCCCTACCGTGGGTATCTCTGTATCAAATATCATTAGTATAATCTCCCAAATTTCAGACAATGGAAAAAAAAAACAGCTTTGTAAATTTCTTCTTATAACCAAAATCACACACAAAAAGATGAGAACCCTTCAATGTCACTAATTTCTCTGAAGCAATATAACGGCAAACTCCTGAGGCCTTGGCTATTTCAGACAAAACAGAAAAATGTAGGTTCGGGAGGAAGCTGGGGAGCTGGGCTTTCTGCAACAGACTGTAAGCCAAGGCATAAACTGAGGTAAAAAACGTAAAACAGAGAGCTGGTGGGAAGCAGCCGCATAGCACAGGGAGATCAGCTCGGTGGTTTGTGACCACCTAGAGGGGCGGGATAGGGAGGGTGGGAGGGAGGGAGACGCAAGAGGGAGGAGATATGGGGACATATGTATGTGTATAGCTGATTCACTTTGTTGTAAAGCAGAAACTAACACACCACTGTAAAGCAATTATACTCCAATAAAGATGTTTCACAAATAAATAAATAAATAAATAAATAAATAAATAAACTGAGGTAAAGTATGAAATCAGGGGACGAAAAAAAGGATGGAAGTTGTGGTTTTGCGACCGTACACTGGGGGCCTGAAAGACAAATGCAGTGAGGATCGCCCTGTCCGTTGTGGCTACACATTCACACCGTTCAAGTCATCAGAGCACTTGACGAAGAAGCTACTGCGAGAAGGCAGTTTCCCTTGAGGAGGAGGACTGAAAAGAAGAAAAGGAAAGGCAGAGGAAATCCACGTGGACTACACAAAAATACATGCCCACTAAAACCCAAGCCGCTGGATGTTTGCCGACAGTACTGCTTTAAAATCCCATGCTGCTCTGGGAGCCATGGCTTCCTACAGGTTTTAAGAAGAAACTGTATTACCAAGGTGACGCAGGCGGCGCTCGAGGAGAGGGGAAAAAGTGGAGTAGTTATTTTTATAAATTCCTTGGCTAGGTAATGTCTTACCTCCCCCCTCCCCACAGCAGAATGTCATCTACTTGCCCCTCTGCACTCAACCAGCAGCCACATCTTATTTCTACATCCCTCCCTGGCGTGGACTGCCATGATCTCTTGCCTGGACGGTTCCGAGAGCACCTCTGCCGCCAGCCCTGCAAATCCATCCTTCTCACTGAAGCTGGAGGACACCTAACTGCACACTTAGTCCCCTTATTATGTGCAGGGTACCAAAACACCCATAAACTTTCCCAGGGCTTTCCACGACCGTGAAGATAAAATCCAGAATCTTGCCGGAATTCCCAAGGCACCTGGGGACTTTAGCCTTGTTTACCCTTCCTGTCTCACCTTTTGTCACCACTGTCCCTCTCCCATGCCAGGCTCTAGCCAATCAGAACCAAGTGTCCTTTGCCCCAGTGGCCAGACCTTGTCTGGATGCCCAGAACGTGACCATGAGCAACAAAGTCCTTGTCGTTAGGGGGATGACAGTCTGAGGTGGCCTGCAGAGGAGTCACCAGATGACCACGATGCACTCATGGTTGCAGAGGGTATTACAGGAACAGTGGAGGGTGGAGGCGTACCCACCGCACTCAAAGGTCGCGTGGACGGGGCGGCGGGTGAGGCTCAGGCCAGGCTTCCGGAAGAGCCAAAGTTAGCCTGGAGAAGGAAAAAAGAACATTCGAGGCAGGAGGCGCTCATACAAGGACTGCCTTTTCAGATCTGGGATCGGGGAGCTGAGATGCTGGCCAGCTCAATCAGTCACAGGTCTAGGGTCGGAGGGCCTAAGAGAGGCCACCGTGAGAGCTGGGGTATGCGTGGGTGGGTCAAGCATCCGTGTAGCTGCCAAGCAGGGCCTACAAACGCTGATGCCTCGGAGGGCTGGTGGGCACCATGCAGAACCAGAGGGCACGTACCCCACCTAGAGAGGGGACAGCCGCTGCTCGAAGCCAGCCCACTGGTGCCATGCGGGAGCACAGGCAAGTGATGCCAGCTCTGCTTTGTCAAGAGAAGCAGGGGATCCCGACTGTGATGTGAAGTCTCCCAATTTTTAATAGGTTGGCAATGAAATGATGTCACTGAGAAAACAAAAACCCAGCAGCCTCAAGGAGAAGACATCTGCAAGCCACCAACCTCCAACTTCTGGGAGGAGAGCTGGAAACGTGGATGGAGTGTCCAAGCGCTGCAAGGTTTCCTTGCTTCCTATCTGGGGGTCCGAAAGCGAAAGTGCTGAAAAGCAAGTTGATCCCCGGGTTGGGGGATGGGGTGGGGTGGGCAGCAGCAGGCAGGGGCCAGAGCTGCTCAGAGGGGAAAGGAGGCTCCTCTGGAGGCTGCACACGGAGCCAGGCCCGCAGAATCACAGCACGCCCGGCCCCGTCCATTGGACCATGTTGGCAACAAATATTCACCGAGGGCCTACTATGTGCCGGGCACTGTTCCAACACTCTGCAAAAGCGTAACACACAAAACCCCTGCCCTAGAGGGATGCACACCCATGTCCTCTTGCTGAGGAAATGATAAAATGGAACAGTCTTCAGGGGTTTTAGCAAAGGCTCCAAGACATAACAGGTTCACCCTTTCCAGCTTCAATCCCATTCTCTTTTTTTGAAAATCAGGCAGAACACATGGCCTGGAAGTGAAAGAGGCCCCAGAGGCCCAGGGCTCCAGCACCCCAGGACTGAAGGGCAAAGGGCCGTGCTCTCCTTGTTCCCTGCTGGACCCCGACATCCAGAAGAGTGCCTGCGCACAGCTAGTGCTCAGCAGCCGTCGCCAAATACGCTTGACAGTTTGGAGCTCAGAAGTATTACTGAGATTCCAGGAAAAAAAAAAAAAAAAAAATCACTAAAGTTGGAATTGGTTTTTGCATATCGTAAGTATTTCTCTTTCGCTTCCAGATCTCTAAGTGATGGTAGATAGGGATCTATCCTCTACCATCTCAAGGTAAAGAAATAAAAACAACTCTGAAAATAAGTCAGACAGAGAAAGACAAATACTGTATGATATCACTTATACATGGAATCTAAAAAATACAACAAGGTATGAATGTAACAATAAAGAAGCAGGCTCACAGGTATCAAGAACCAACTAGTGGTTATCAGTGGGGAGAGGGGAGGGGGTAGGGGATTAAGAGGTATAAACTATTAGGTATAAAATAAGCTACAAGGATATATTGTACAACAAGGGAAACACAGCCAAATTTTATAATAACTATAAGTGGAATATAACCTTTAAAAATTGTGAATCACTATATTGTACACCTGTAACTTACGTAACATTGTACACCTGTAACTTACATAATATTGTACAGCAATTATATTTCAATAGCAAAAGAAAGGATAATAATTTGTCCATCGTTCTGTTAACAAGACTAGGTGTTCGCAAATGGGCAGAATCAAAATCTAAGAGCCGGCTTCAGAAGAGGAGGAGAAATGGTACGTGGAATTCTCCCAGTCTGCCTTCCACATTTCCCTCCCTGCCCCTCCCTCATGACAATTCCCTTCCTCTTTTGATTTGATTTTAATATGTTTCAGACTCTGTTTCCACTCCCTGGGAAAACAAACAGAAATCGGTGTCACGCAAAAGCATACCTACATATTTTAATACTTAGTTCAATTCCTTCCCCAACACTGACACCGGCTCACGGGGGCCGGTGGTGAGCACCCCGACCCACATGCCTGTCAGACATCTACTTCAGCTGATCTCAGGTACCCTTTCGCTTGCAGATACTTTCTGATTGTGCCCTCATGCCAGCGCGGTTCAGATCGGGCCCAAGATGAATGAATCACCGCGGATATGGGAACAGACCGCTCCATCACAGAAATCCCCTGGCCGTTCCTGGTGCCCTGACCCCACAAGAACGCTGCCTCCACAAGTCTCGGGATCAGATCCCCTCTGTCTCGCCTGAGCCACAGCCTGACAACCCGCCATATGTTACCACGGGCCGGCGCCTCCATTTCTCCTTTTGTTCCATTTTTTCTTTCTTTCTTTTTAAAAGAGGAGGAGGGAAGTTTATTTCCAAACTCCCTCGCATCTGATGCGCGATGGGCTGGCATTTGCTGTTAAAGCAGAAAATTATAAGGAGGGCCTAATTGACCCTCCTGTGTCTTTGGAAAAGCCTGTCTGTGGTCTCTAATTGACCCTCTAGGTACCCACGGAACAATGAATGAATCTTCAGGAAATAATGGAGGGCGATGATTAATAGCCTGGGTCTGGCTGGACCTGTGTCTCTCCCAGCTCTTCCCCCTGCACTTTCCTTCTTCCCTGCATGACACTCGAGTCCCCGGATTTCATAAGCTGCGATTTATTATTATCGCTGAATAATAAACACCCTGCAGGCGACACTTTAAAAAATCGGACCACATCACGATTCTGCAGAGATTGGGGTAACATTTATGTAAGCTGGCATTCTCATTTTCTCCTTGGCTAATGCTCGGATGAGTCTTCCCCCACCCCGGCCGTTTTTTGTGGGCCGAGGCAAAACAGGAGGCTTCTCTCCGGTATCTAGTAAAGTCACTGCAAACCTGAAGCCCTTTGGAATTGGGAGGCTTTTTTTCCTATTCCGGGGAACCAAGAGTCCCCATTCCGCCTTGTTCAGGTGAGGAATAAAGGCCCTTCAGGAGTGCAGCGAATGACAATACTAACAGTAAAAAGTGACCTCCCTTTAGGGTCAAGTGTGTAACGGCCCCTCTTACACATCATCTTGAGATAATACTCCCGCAAGCCCTGAGACGGAGTCAATGCTATTATCCCCATTTTTCAGATGAGTAAGCTGAGGCTGCAGAGAAAGTAATTTGCCCAGAGTCACAAGGTCCCCATTTCTGTATGTCTCACAATGTTCAACAATACCTGTGCCAAATGTACAATACTAAAGGGAAATTTTTTTGAAATAATGGGTAAAAGAATAAAAAGGAATGAATGCCTTTCCTTTCTTTTAGTTTGGCTTTAAAATGCTCCTTTCCCCCAGACAGATCAGGAGAGTATACTTAAACTGAAAAATATGCATGTCTCTGGAAGATTATAAGAGGCCAGAGGGATTTTTTTTTCCTGTTTTGCAAATTCATAGCATTGACTATACTTTTAATTAGAAATTATTAAAAAGGAAGGGAGGGAGGGAGGGAGGGAGGAAAGATGGACAGATGGATGAACGGATGGATAAAAGCCACTGAAACTCAAATGGCAAGGGAGCCTCAAGTTGCCAGCCAGGCCCCACTGGGTGTTTCTTCTTCATCAGTGCTTCTTGAGAGAGGTGGCTGCCAGTGCAGCAGGATGAACGCCTGGGTAAGGATCACACCTTCTGTGAAAAGCATGGATCCTCTCCCGCCGCAGGTCTCACCTCCATCATCAGAAAGCACGGGGCCACCATTCAGGGTCATGGGCTGGGGCTGGGGGCTTCTGGGAGCCATCAAATCCAGGAGTCACTTTTGAGAGTGACTCAAATATAGAGAAGAGAGTTGAATAATCAAATCCATTTGCACTGAATGGAGAACTGCCATTCAAGGTCATAATTTTAAAATCAAACAAGACAGTCGGAAGACTGTTGGCCCAAAGGCAGACCCCTCCCAGGGCTAGTCAATTCCGAGACAGCCCATGCAGGAGCACCCCTTTCAAATGCAAACTAGCCCCTCCAGACCCCACACCCCCAATGCCTCCAGCTCTAGGTTCTCACACCCCACACCCTCCCACCCTATCACTCCACAGCCAGGAGCCAGACACCTGGGGGCAGCCCCTATAGCCCAGAGCCTGTGGAAATTATTCGGACCAGTCAATCCCAAGCCTTCTTGCCCGGCCTCTCCTTCTTACAGACACCACAGTAAAGGCTCCTGCCCACCCCCCACCCTGGCCCTCTGCCTTCTGACCAAGCTGGTGCCTCCCCGTGCACCCCCTATGGCATGGCCTGTGCCCTCTCTCTTGAGATCTGTGAGTATAACAAACCGCCTTGTTGATGGCACTTATCTCCTGATCTCAATATTTAGGCAGTAATAAAACCTATTAAAACAGGAAGAAAAGAAGGGAGGAAAGAGGAACAGAAGGGTGGGGGGGAGGGAGGGAGGGAGAAAAGAAAGGAAGATGATTGAAGAAGGAAAAAAGAATGAATTATAATTAACTTAAAACCTGTTTTTCTCTTTGAAGAGAAAACTAACAGAGCTGTAAAAGAACCCTCTTCTACTCTGGGTGGAGATATGCCCATTAAAGATACACGTGGGGGCTTCCCTGGTGGCGCAGTGGTCGAGAGCCCGCCTGCCGGTGCAGGGGACGCGGGTTCGTGCCCCGGTCCGGGAAGATCCCACGTGCCACGGATCGGCTGGGCCCGTGCGCCATGGCCGCTGAGCCTGCGCGTCCGGAGCCCGTGCTCCGCAACGGGAGAGGCCACGACAGTGAGAGGCCCGTGTACCGCAAAAAAAACAAACAAAAAAAAGATACACGTACATGGATGCTGGGTGCACAGGAGCTCCTAATGGCAGATCTTGACCTCCTGTCCAACGCTCAGCGTCCAGTGGGCTCCCAGACCCTCCCAGCTGCTTCTCTGACCAGGGCCACCTTACTCAGGAAATGAGCAGAGAAGTTAATTTCCTTGCATGACTGACAGTAAACACCCGAGGTGGACCTGGATTATAAAATGGTATCAAGCTATAAATAGAATCCTACTAGTCCCTTTTAAATCACTCGCGGTGCTTTTATTCATTAAGATTCAGACGCTATGGAGGGTGCAGATGTGCCTTCTCTCCTCCTGGATCCCAAATACAACACCCCATATGCAAACAGATGGCTTTGTATAAATCAGATGACAGTTTACAGGGTGAGATGTGGCTTCATCAGAATAGTATTACAGTCTCATCTGCTTGGGGGCAACAGCGTTAAGAAAATCCAGCTTTAACTGGAGGTCACATTTACATGTGAAATTTTGGGTCCGGGTAAGGAGTGTCTTGGTCTTTGGGTCACCACACCAGTGATCTCCCTATCACTTTCCTCCCAGAGGGGGCCCCAGGTAAGGTGTTAGGAAGCCAAAGATGGCTAGGCCCCCTACTAAGAGCTGGTTAACACAGACAGCCCAGGGCCCTCTCCCATTCAGTTCTCAAAATCTCCCTGGCGTTTGCTGTCACGTGTAAAAGCGGGTGGTTTTGCCGATTGGAAACCACATGACTGAAACAACACTTGCTTGGGCACTTAACCCAGGAACGGGAAAAGGTGAAAGTGGTTTCTGTTTATTTTTATCTCGACCGTAAAACAGAAGGGCAATCGTGTCCGTCCATCTCGGCGGAAGAAAAACAAAGCTGATGGACGATGACAGAGCTACTCTTTCAGGGATGCTTCACGGGAGGCTGGGGCACTAAGTGCTTCTCAGCCTGTCAGGATCCGAGGACCAAGGAACAGCGGCTGCAAGTGCCCGCCCCCTGCTTTTGGCATTCACCGGTCAAGGCAGAGGTGCGAAGAGCAAACAGCTACCAGGCACAGTCATCTAACTCTAGGATATTCCTTTCCTTTGAAAGAGTCACAGGAGCAGACCGCCTAAGCCCTGCCTCCCTGGACCATATTCCAGCACTGGCAGCGGTATGATGGATGTCCCTGTCTCCAAGACGGCAGGGAGGTGCTCTCCCATTTCATTACTACACTGGGTCAATTTTACGGTTAACATTTTAAGGAAATATAAATAAACATGAGTTCAAATGACCACTACCCCCTTCTGCTGAGAAAATTCAGGCACTGATACAAAGGTGTTTAGAAGACGAGCCACATAAGTAACACCCAGGAAAAAGTCTGGGAGAATCGTTTTCCTTAGGTTTCTTCCAAAACCAAGAGTATGATTCCTTAGTATCTGTACCACGGAATATATTGCCTACGATTCAGAATCCTAACTACCCAACATCTGCCCTCAAAAGGCTTTGTAACACATCCTAATAACAGATTCATCAATTAACCCTCAGCCTCCAGGCAAGTGAGAAGGTAAATCATCTCCCCTATTCCTTTTTCTCTTATTTCTTAAAAAAAGAAAAAAAAAAAATGATGTCAGCCCTAGCCTTGTTGTTCCAAATTCTCATTCCAAATTCTTTTTCCCAAGTTGCCCAAGTGTGAAAAGTATCATCTCCAAGCTGGCCCCTACCCCCAAATCCAACCATTTCAGCTCTGCTGCCATTCCCCACAGATCCAGGGAGTAAGGCATTTGACAAGAAGTTCCAGGGTTAACAAGGAATTCCAAAGCAAGGGCTTCCAGTTATGTCAGGAAGAAATAAAAATTCAAAAGATGGGCACTTATCCACAGTTGAAAATGTGTTCTTAGACCATGAAAATAAAAAAAAATAAATAAAAAGTTTTGCAATTATATATCCCAAAATATACGCTCCAGATGCCAGCAAACATCAACCCACAGGTCAAATCCAGCCCCTTGCTTGTTTTTGTAAATAAAGTTTTATTGGCACACAGCCATATCCATTTGTCTACATATTATCTAAGGCTGTTTTCACGACACATCACAATGTGGTAGTTGTGATGGATGCCATATGGGCCGCAAAGCCAAAAGTATTTACTATCTGGCCCTTTATAGACAAAGTCTGCAGACTCTGTTCTACACCAAAAATTACTTTATGTGACCCTCAAATCCTTGGATCTGCTTTGTCATCCTTTGACTATAAATGGAATGACCAAATAAGAACATGTTAATGAGAAGACTAATGAATTATTAATTTGGGTACAAGAGAAAGTCAAAGAACTCTTAAAGAGTTCACAACCATTATTTTTGAAATAAAAAAAATGAGATCTGTAGCAGGTACCTCAATTCAACCACCTGTATTTATTATGTAGTGTCAGGTGGTTTCAAAATGGGTATTTGCCTTGATTGTGAGGGAAAAAATTCTTCTTCCTTTTTCTTTTTTTTCCGATCCACTGTGCCCTTGTTTACTTTGCCTGGTCAAATGAGAAATGCTTTAAAGAGTCCCCATCTCAGATAAGCGTCCTGCACGACACAGGTTACTCGTATTTCGGTAACGCAGGTCATCTGAGAAGTTCGTTTTACCCCTAGGCTTGGTATCCAGACTGTAGGATGAAGCCGTTTAGGATATACTTGATTCTTATACTATGTAGTGATTTTGCTCATGTTGCTCAGTTTAATTTCCTTGCCCAGAATGATTTCCATTTGGTGGCTTACAGATTAGCCGCCTAACCTCCTAACGAGAGCTCTTCGATCAAATCGTCTGGAGAGGCCCCATGTCCCGCCGTTGCCAAATGACTGATTTAAGAGATGGACAAAAAGGAGACACACCCAAGTCCAGACAGTGTGATGAACGGTGGATCCAACTTTCTCTGAACTGCGTACCGTGAATTAATGGGAAACCCTGAAGAATTAAAGGGGGGGGGGTTATTACATAACCATGAATAATATTAAAAAAGTGATACTCTGCCGAAAAAGCTTTTGAGTGCAAGTGACTCGAACAAATATATTAACAGAGCTTACAGCAGATTCAATCAGGTTGAACGCTCCCCGGAATTTATTTTGAAATAAGCTTTATATATCCGCGATGTGAAGAATGAATCTATTTGTGACTGGCAGGACAGCTATTAACATGCAGATTTTAATTCTGCCTTAGATTCTGTAGCAGTCCCATTGTCACCCTCTTACTTCTGGCAACCTCTCCCAATTACAGACGGAGCACACCTCCCCAAATCTCAGTGCCACAATTATGCGCCAGCGAGCTAAGATTTATTTTTCTCACTTTATTCTAACTTCTAAAAAAATCACTGCAAATGTGTATTATCAAGGCGCCGAAGGAGCTATTACATTTAAAAGTATGTTACATCACTCCAATCCATCCATCTGTTGGAAACGCCAATACAGGGCTATATTCGGGGGACAAAACTTAGCAGTTAGGAGAGAAAATCTGCCTTACGAAACCTAGGCGCCCATTAACTTACAATTAAGCCGGGATGTTAATGAGGTTACGGGGTGGGACGGGTTTAACGGGCTGCAGCCAAAAGGCAAATATTGAAGTGAAGGCGTTTATTTTAGAACCAACAAGCCTGAACTGAACCACTACAAGGAATCCCATTAGCATTCTGGTTATTGGGCAAAACCATTTCATCTCTAAAATTAATTAAATAAATGGGAATGACCTGGGACCGTTTCGGTGGCAAGCGGACAGGGCGGCGCCGCACGAAAGGCAAACCCTTTCAGAGTCAACAGGCCCGTCCGTTCCTGGAGAGGTGACACGGAAGCGGACAGGACGTGAAGGTGAAAAATACGAGGCACCCAATAAGCCGTGACATGCTTTGAAGGAGTGGGCAAAGCAATTTTTTAAATAAAGTCTATTTTTTGTTATTATTATTTTTTAAAGTAGGGAAAGCATGCTTTTGGATGGAGATACAAACTAGGTTGAAGGCTCACCATTTAGAAAATTCCGATTCTGTCCTGAGTTGCCCGTATTGATTTTTCCAAGCCATCTGGATTTTTATGGCAATGAAGATTCATAAACTATATGGCAAGGAGAAAGTAAAGATGAGGTCAAGGGCCACTGCCAGGGTTCTGAAGAGAATCAACAGCACGCCCTTGGTTCAAATCGGATCCACTCCCCAAGAATCTCTGGATCACCTAATGAATGAGGAAGGGAGGTATGGGAAGCACTGATTAGCAGGCGCTACCCAAGCGCTGGCCGCTACACGTCAAGGGCACATGCACCGCAGCGCTGTTTAAACCTGGTGTCTCGGTGCCTCCTGTCGCTTATGAGCTGTGTGACCTTAGAAATGCATCTAGCCTCCATGTTCCTCACTTTGTTCATCTGTAAAACAGGGATCCTTATGGCATCCCCTCTAGCAGGATTGCTGTATTAAATGGAAGGGGCTGATACTCACAAAGACACTAACAGTGTCTCCAATGTAAAAGGCTCGATAAAGATTAGACTCACCCATCCCCGTGGGTTGAATGTGAGAGATATTCCAACAGCTCTGGTAATTCTTTGCAAGAACCGTTAGGCCCAAACTTTTCTAGGCTTTTCTAGGTAACACTTGCTGAAGCAGATCGGACTTTCTCACGACATGTTCCCTGGACCATCTGCACCAAAAGAACCAGAAGGGCTTGTTTAACATGCAGATTCCTGGACCCCATCCTGGATGGATCGAATCAGAATCTCTGGGGAGTGGGGCCCAGGAACTGAGGTTTTTAAAGTAAGTTCATGATTGAGTCTTAGGGACCTAGAAGTTTGGAAAATTTCTTGTTTCAACAAACAGGATGTAAGCAACGGAATCACAAACTTTTCTTGAGCAAATTTGCTACAATCCCACAGCATTAGACATGATTACAAACAAAGTGATGAAACTATGGATCCACTATTCCTTTGAACCATCTCTCACCCCCATTTTCCAGGCGTGGGTCACGCAGGCTGCCTTTCAGTTGCTGGAACTTGCTGGATACAGGACAGGGCCTTAAAGTCCTGATCACACCTACTGCTTGCTTTCCTCCTGGTCCCAGGCCTGTCTCCTACGTGACAGCCTGCTTCTCTTTTCATGCCTCATTCCAAACTCACCTCCTCCTCAGGGAAGACTTCTCTACCCCTAAACAAGGTGAGAGTGGCCTGTTCTAAACTGCACTAGTTAGTACATTACACCCTTTGTCATATCATTAACCACCTAGCAATGATTTAATTATGGGATTTAAAAAAAAAAAGACACTCTTTCCTGAAAACGGATGGAGGGTAAGGACTGTTTCTTCCTGATTCATCATAAGATCCTAAGATCCCTCATGCCCAGCATGGAGGGATTACACCCTTTGTCATATCATTAACCATCTAGCAATGATTTAATTATGGGATTTAAAAAAAAAAAAAAGACACGCTTTCCTGAAAACGGATGGAGGGTAAGGACTGTTTCTTCCTGATTCATCATAAGATCCTAAGATCCCTCATGCCCAGCATGGAGGGTTCATGGACTGAATTGTGTCCCTCCCAGATTCTTATGTTAAAGCCCTAAACCCCCAACGTGACTGTAATTGAAGATAATTTAATTTAAATTATCTTCAAAGAGGTAATTCAGGTTAAATGAGGTCGTAAGGATGGACCCTAATCCAATAGGATTGGCAGCCTTATAAGAAGAATATATGCCAGGGAGGTGTCCAACGCATAGAAGGATGACCATGGGAGGACACAGCGAGAAGGCCACCATCTGTGAGCTAAGGAGAGACATCTCAAGAGAAACCAACTCTGCCATGACCTTGATCTTGGGCTTCCAGCCTCTAAAACTGTGAGGAACCAAATTTCTGTTGCTGAACCCACCAGTCTGTGGTGGGCAGCCCTAGCACACTAATAAAGAGCCTGTTCCAGAGCCGGGAGTCAAGAATTGTTCGATGGCCAACCAGGACCACCGGGCATCGCCGTGCTCTCTCCACCCTCACTATGCCTGGGGGAAATCAGAGACAATCTGCAGACAGTCCACAAGCAGAAGGCCACGGTGGTCATGCAGGTAACGGCTTCCTCTAGAACCATGGTCTGGAACTTGATGTCAGAAGGGGGCTTGTTCTCACATGTAGGGGACTGGTTGACAATACGGGTACCACGTAGTCCCCTGTGGCAGAGGCTGTTGGCTGCCTGCTCAAAAGCCATCACTCCCCCCTCCACCCCTGCTAACGAAATTCCTGTCTCCCTGCGCTGGGACCTGGACTGTCATTTAGACCAGACAGCTCTCCTGATTCTTGTAAACTGCACCCCCTGGCCTGTCCGTGGGAAGGAAGTCACTGCCTGATCACACCACTCTCGCGAGTCCTGGGGAGCTGAGACTCAGCCTTTTTAGAAATCAGCACACACTGATGATTCTTTGGTATCTGCTTGGCAAGAGAATCCTTAAAATGAGAAAGAAAACTGAATTCCCATTTAGGTTGTCACCTTTTTCTAGCAATAATCTCGTTTTTAATCATCTCACTTGAACCCGCTGTATACTGCAGTGAGTTAGAAAATGCCTTTGATGCCACACAGTTCTGGGTTCTTACAGCGCCGCCACTCCACAGCTCTCAGGCTCGGCCCGTCACTTAATGCAGCCACGGTTTCCTTATCGGGAGATGAGGAACCATTTATGAATTGGACATGATATCTACTTAGTAAGGCTGTTGCGAAAAGTAAGTAAGATAATGGACCAAAGTGATCAGCACAGTGCTGTCAATAAATCATAACCACAACTGCATTACTATTGAGTCAGATTTTATTATTAATTAATAAGCGTTGGCACTTATTGAAAGACGTCTGCTGTTTAACAATTATAAACAGAGAGAATGCTAGTATCAGTTCTCTGTGTCCTTACCAAAATATTTGCTCTCAAAGCTCAATTTTTTATTCACTGGAAAGAGCCTGCGCCAGATCTTGGTCAAAATATGCAAATCAATTAATTCCTCAGTTTTTTTTCTGAAAGGAAACGTGGGTTTCTGCTTGCGAGGCTTTTCTTACTGTAGTAACCGCCGAGCCTTACTACTGGAGGTTTTAAAACTAAGGGATGTAAGTCTACGTACAGATTATCTTTCATCACAGTGTTCTAATTTGACAAGAAATTTATGGCAGGCTGCTGAAACGCTAGTTTATTGATGATCAAGGTATCAACTGTCCTTGATGCAAATAAACAGCGTTTTTGATTCATAAGCAGCGAGACAGGGCACCTACTGGTCCAGGGGGCTATGCAATTTACAGGCATTCAATTCTCATCGATGCATTGTCAGTATATCCAAGGCATCTGACAGGTTCCTGTTTCCAGGATGGATGTTCCCTCCACAACCCAGGGAGCACAAAAGCTAAGGTCTGGCCTTACAGGCTTAAAGCCTCAGTTATCACTGAGGATTTAATAATGGGAACTGTCCTCGGCCCAAGAGTTTTCTATTCCAGGCCTTTCGGGATCGGGTACATTCAATACAGTACTTAGGACAGGATTCGGCAACCACTGGAAAGTTTCCATGTCAGGGTCCAGACCTCTGTGGAAGGTGCTGGCTAGAAGTTTCAACGGCCAAGCAATGACCCTCAGAGTGGATGCTGAAAAGGAGGATCGTTCTCACATGTAGGGACTGGTTGTCAGTATGGATGCCACGGAGGACCCCGGGGCAGAGGTTATGGGCTGCCTGCTCGATCGCTACCATTCCTCCCTTCCCTCTTGCCAACAAAATTCCAGGCCCCTCCCAGGCCCAGAGTAGGAGTCTTAACTTGTGGGAGCCGGTTGTGGTGTTCTCATCTTTCTTGCTGAGACACAGGCAGATATGTGATATCATTCTGGTCCATGTGTCATGAGGAGGGTTCTGTTGGCAGAGGCGTCTGGGAAGAGGTTATTGCCTCTTTAAATGGTGCACAAGGTAGGCACATTCTTATCTCCTTCTGCCTCTGGTCATGGTTATCCGCAAGTCATTCCGGGGACTTGGGCAACCATTTTGTGACCATGAGGTGAGAGCCTGCCTGCGAGGATAAACCAATGTGCTGGGGAAAGCAGAGTAGAAAGCCAGAGTTCACCCAGGGACTTGAAGATTAAGTCCTTGAATTAACCAAATCTGAAACTGCTTGACCTCCACACTTCTTTTGATGTGAGATAATACATTTTGCCGTGCTGGTTGTCGTTCAAGCTACTTTTAATGGAGTTTCCTGTTATTTATAGCCAAAATGACTCCATCTTTCCCCCAGCGCTGGAGAACATCCCCTCCCTTAGCCCCAATACCTGAAATTACACAAAATACTCACCTTCTAAGTGGAAAGTGCCCACTGAGTAGCATCGGGAATGGGCATCCTAATTTAACGTGGCTGCATTTTAACTGTTTGCTTCTTACCTGAGACCGGTGGGATAGCCCGAATAAAGAAGGAAGGCATGCCAAGTTGGGAGGGTAGGCTACTGGCAGGAGGACAAGCCTAGCAGGCACTATGGCACAGGACTTGGAAAAGACACCGTTAGGTTCCTGGGAGGAATCAAACAATTGAAGAGATGTATACAAAGTCTGGACAGAGGCTCCAAAGATCAGCTTCCCCTGCTTTCAGTCTCCTTCTGGGGATAGATATCTGGGAATCTTGCGCCAGGTGTGGGAGAGGTCCGTTCCCAAGGGGAGCGGGCAGCCCTGTGGGGGGCACAGCCCTCAGCAGCAGCACCAAGCAGATTCTTGTGAGAGGCACAGTAGGAGAGAACGGCCAATACCCACTGCCCGCCTTTCCTTAGTCCCAGAAGGCTAACGATGCAGTGGAGAAATGCCCCCAGTTAAGCAAAACAGAACTACTTCCCAGCCTCCCTTGCTGCTAGGTGTAGTCATGTGACCCAGCCCTGGACAATGAGATATGAGCGCTGAGCTGTGCTTCTGGGAAAACTCCTTACAGGGAGCTGACTCAGTGGGAAGGCTCATCCCTCCTTCTGCTTTCTGTGGCTTGGAACCGAAATGGAACTAAAAGTAGCAGTTCCAGGAGCCATCTTGGATCAAGAGGCAATCTTTTGAGGATGGAAGCCAAATGGCTGAGAATGAGGGGAGAAAAAATTAGGAGCAATCTTTGACGCCTTAACAGAACTATCAAGTCAGTCCTGGACTAGCTGCCTAGTCACGGACTTCTTTTAAGTGAGAAAATAAGCCCTCATGTGTTTAAGCCAGATTTAGGTTTTCTGTTTTATGTCCTTGAACCAAGACCTAACTGAAACAGTGGCATTTTTGCTATCCCAGATGACTGCTGCTGTCATTTGACTATAAAATTGATGACAGTAATGCCTTAAAATGTCTTTAAGATATTTTAATTCTCATTTCTCTGCTGAAAGCCTGTGGATTCCAGGTTCAAGCGCTTCTTTTACTTTAGTAAGAACTTACAATGTGTGAGACCAAGGAACAGTTACCCTCACACCAACGCACGTTAGTATGCATCTGTCACACCAAGAAACACCTCACGAGGGGACATGATCTTCCTCCTCGAAAAAGGAAGATAATCTCAGTCATCTCACTGTAAACCTACCGCTCATAAATTTATCTTAATTTTATTCAAAAGTGGCTTCTCATGCACGCTCTTTCAGTGTAAGTTTCCTAAATTCACTGTTTCCTGCCTATGGTGGCATTTCCTTCAATACGTTATAAATAAGCCTCTAGGTCTAGTATAATGGGGTTCTGAACAGAAGCATGTCTTTTTCTCTATTCCCAAGATTGACGGTATTAAGCAACAGGCTAGCCCCTTAACTCATTTCTCTGCAGGCAAAAGGAGCATCGTTTGGGTAAAGCCTCAGAATGTGCACACACGTCCGGTGTTCTTCTCCTTCGGGGCACATGGGGACATTATACGTTCCCACCTCCCACGGGTCAGGTGATTGGTTCTGACCAACAGGCTGTTGAGTGGAGGTGACAGGTGACATTCCAAACCAAAGCACAGAGTTGCTGTCACGACCATGTCCAGTGGTGAACAAGAAGGCCACGTGTGCCAGATGGTGCAGCTAGGGGACGATGGAGGCAACAGCAGCTCGGGTCCCTGAGTGACCGTGTGTGCAGGGACCCTGCCAAACCATATCGGGCATAGAGTGTGAGCAAGGAATAAAACAGGCGCACCGTGTTTAAGTGCTATCCCTTTCCCACTCACAACCCTTATCTGCACACACACACACAGCACACACATATACTTTTGTACCAGGAAAGAAAAAAATGTTTGCTATTTTGCTTCTGCTATCCTCCTATCATTTCACTATTGGTTCTGGCTACAGAAAGAGATTGGGCTAATGGCCTCCGGGATTAGACTCTGATGACTCCCAGGTCCCTCATTTGGGTTTTAACTGAGCACCCCATGTTGACTTTCCCTGCATTAAGAAAGAAAGACAGAAAATGAAAGCACTTGGAGTCGATTATCTTCCCTTCTGACAGAAATGCTTTCACTGAATTATGATTCAGGGTTACGTCAGTTTGGGTGGGGTGATATAAGAATTGTCTATTCGAAATGTATTTCCGTGACTTCTATAAAATCGCAACTGAGCGCAGCATTGCTTGCTGGATCACCCAAGGCCTCACGAGTGGACCTGTGAAGCAGGCACCCACCGAAGTACAATTCCAGCGAAAACATTCACCCGTGCAGACTGGCTGGAGGGTCACAGTTTTCATTCCCTGACGTTCGTGGTTTGCTTCCAGCCTCAACTATAAGGGAACCTGGGACCCAACTCAAGGCGCAACCAAAGACACAGGTTTATTCTAAGTTCTTGCAGTGTTCACTCCGGCCTTCTTCGGACTGTCACTCTTTTCTCCTGATTTTCACACTCGACAAGATATTTTACGTTTTTCAGCTTGAAGAACACAGAGTCCATCACCTCATACAAAGTTGGGAGTTCTATCCTTACCCAAGTGTCCACATTCAGGAAAATGGCACCGGGAAGTCACTGGGAAGGATCATCTAGCCAGCGTCACTTACGGGAGGACCTGAGGTGTACCAGTGGGTGATTTGCACCGACATCTCACATCCTGAAATATTAAGTGCTGAAGGAAATTGGGAGATTGGTCTAGGAAGCATTACTTCCAGAAAAACCATGAAGACTGTAAACCCAGGTGAATAGTTGGGGTCTGCCTGATTCACACTTCTAACCCGTTTACAGCGGCTCCCTGGTAACTGGCTTCAAGCAAGATGCAAACCTGTGAAAAACAGTCCCACCGGTTCTTGGCTGATTCTTAAAAACAAAACAAAAAACTTTACATTTTATTTTTCACATTACGAAAGAAATACACGTTCATGAAAGGAGAAAATGCAGAAAAGGAAGGGAGGAAAAAGCAGAAACAGCAATAAATAACACTTACTGGTACATTTTGCATATAAGCCTGTGAGGCGGGTACTATTACAGCAATGACTCTGCAGATAAGGGCTTGGACAGGTACCAAGGCTAAACTGCGTATCCAATGTCACATCTCTCAGCTAATTAGTCAGGAGGGCAGAATCTGAATCCATGGCTATCTGACAAAGTTCATTAACTTATTCTTGAACAACTAAATTACACCTATCCAGCCAGAGCCACTGGAGATAGCTCGGTGTGTTTCTTGCAGTCTTTTTCTATGTGTGTACCTATGTGTGTGTGTGTGTTTATAACAAAAGTAGATTTTAGACAGTATAGGCAATGCTGTGAATTGCTTTTTACACTTGAAATAAATTGAAGTTCTTGGGACTTCCCTGGAGGTCCAGTGGTTAAGACTCTGCACTTCCTGGGCTCCCCTGGTGGCGCAGTGGTTGAGGGTCCGCCTGCCGCTGCAGGGGACACGGGTTCGTGCCCCGGTCCGGGAAGATCCCACATGCCGCGGAGCGGCTGGGCCCGTGAGCCGTGGCCGCTGAGCCTGGGCGTCCGGAGCCTGTGCTCCGCAACGGGAGAGGCCACAACAGTGAGAGGCCCACGTACCGCAAAAAAAAAAAAAAAAAAAAAAGACTGCGCTTCCACTGAAGGGGACGCAGGTTCTATCCCTGGTCAGGGAACTAAGATCCCGCTGGCCGTGTGGAATGGCCAACATAAATAAATAAATATATATATATATACATACACACACACATACATATATACGTATATATATATATATTAAAGTTCTCAAACTATGTTACGTTCTCTGAGTATTTTCAAAGGTGTTTCAAAAGTCTAAATTAATTTTATCTACTCCACCCCTACCCCGACCCACTCAGCCAACAGCAATCAACTGTGTAACAGTGGGGTACGTAATTCTCATAACGATCTCCATTGGATGAAATAAGTGAGATATCACAGGAACCCACAGAAACTCACTGCTAACACAGGGAATAATAATCAGAACCTGGAGAGGAGCCATTACACACAGACGTGAACGGAGGTGCTTTCCATGGTCAGGGAACATGGTAGTGAACATCGGCATGAACGAACAATTGGCAAATGACGTCTTGTTAGTATGCCAAAAACAAAGCTAATTCTTTGCTTCTTTTACCCCAGATCAGTGGTCTTCATGGACACCACTTATGCCCATGACCAAGGACTAATATACTCGCAGTCAGGAAACGTGTTTGAATATCACACATTACACGTACGTGGGAGAACCATGTTCCGAGCAACACAACTGTTATGTTTGGCACCAAAGCTCAGAGTGAAGAATGTGCTTAAGTGAAGAAATGATCACCCTTCACAACTGACATATAAAAACTTTTGGGTTTGTGATTCTCTTTTCCATCGTTCCCTGCTGCGGGATATTAGCCCTGTCTGTTGTCACTGTTTTGCTTTTTTCAAACATATCTACATATATGAATATGTCACTCTCTCAGACAGACACTGACCACGGATCAGAAGCCAGAGAACTTGTGTTGGTGGAAGCAGAAAAGAAGGACTGTCGACTCTACTTCTTAGGTTGCTATGTGGCTTGTGCGCGCGCGCGCGCGTGTGTGTGTCAGACCAGAGAGACTCTGAACTGGGAAATATGTGTGTTTAAATCTAAGTGTGGTGTTATAAATTTATACTGGAGCTGATCCTATCTATGAAGAGAGAGTAAATTGCTCAACAGAGGTGCATTAACAGCAAGATAAAGAAAATGAACACATTCCAGCATCAAGTTTAAACGTTCTGGGGGTCATCGCCTGTGTTAGATTATCTCTTGCACCTCACCCCAACATTAGCATTCGTAATTACCAGCTGCCTCTCTTTAGAGGGAAACCATGCTTTGGCGAAGCGCAGAAATTTCATTTCCCAGAGAACCCCTGCAAGTACAATGTGTACAGATACCGCACGTGCAAATCTTTCCAGACATGGAAGAGAGTTTAGAAATTGTTCGAAAGGCATCTGTGTGCACCCTAAAATACAACGTCTTTGGACCTGAAGTTCTATTTCTGTCAACAGGAGTTAGCCAAATATTTTGCACTTATTCTGTGCCCACTTCTTATCAATGCAGAACTGCTCACCGGAAGAGAAGTACCCTCTTTAAAATTCTACTGTAATTTCTCCCCCTAAATAATGCCATGAGTTTTCTTTCTTGAACTACAATAGGTTCTGTGACAAGAGTGGCTACCACATGCCGAGCAGAGAGGCAGAACGCTGAGTGTTTGTGAGTCATTTCAATTAAACCTCGCAAAAATCCTCTAGGAGTAGAGCGAGTCTCACTGAGGCTTCGAAATGAGTCCTCGTGTCAGAGAGCTGCGTGATTTTTGCGCCTAATTACTAACCTAAATGCCGCAGTTCAGGTCGACACATATTTACTGAGCACCTACTATGTGCCACACACTGAGAAACTAGAGGAGAAATGAAACAATTTCAACACCATATAATTAAAGGGCTATGAGACAGGCAAACACGAGATGCAAGGGGTACAATTTCTCTAAATGCTTTGCAACACAAGATGGTAACTCCCGTCTCGAGGTGCTTCTGTGGTCTCTAAAGTGCTTCCTTACCAACACTCCTCTACCTGTTCACTCCTCCCCAGCCCAGTCCCCCCAGCGAAGGGACATGGCTTTGCTTGCTGTCAGCTAATGGAGGAAATTGCAACAGAAGAAACACAGAAACAAGCTAAGTGTTCACATGCACCTCTCAGGGACCATTTGGAACAAAATGAACAGAAATAAACAATCCTCCAATATCAGGTGACGTATTTTATGCTTTCCACCCTGAGCTGGAGGAAAATCAGATGCTGGTATGAACAAGAAGATTAACCCGGCCCCTTAACAGTCAAATTTATAACTAGTAAAGGGTTATGAAAAATTCTCTCTCCATGTGGAGCGCAGGAAAGTACAAAGTCTTTGGAGGCATGGGATGATAAACTACAGCTTGGGCAATAAGCTCAGGAAGGGAATAAGAAGTTCAAGAGTTCAGCACGTGTGTGTGGAAAGGTGTTTAGTTAAAGAGAAGGGCCAGCTCCACACAAAGGCATGGAAAAGTCATCCTTAGAGCCACTTCATCTTCACGACGACGGGGAAGACGGCGGGCCAGAGTACACACACCAGGCCTCCTCGCGCACACCGCGCAGAGGCTTAAGACTCACTTAAGGCTCACGGGGACGTTAAAATATGCAACAAAAGGAAACACACAGAGTGCTGGCAGCACTGCCTAGATAATGTGATCTGGGCAACGCGGTCCCGGCCACCCAACATAAATGTGATATGAACACTTCTCCCCCTGCTCCACCTGCGCCCCGGCCTTTTTTTTTTTTTTTTTTTTTTTCTTCAGGGTGAGTGATAGATTAATTAAAGATTACAATCTATCTTCTTCAGAAGGCCAGAGAATTGGACTTGCAATCAGCAACTTAATTTTCTTTCAGGTAACTGCCCAACTTCAATGTGTTCGCCCCAATAAAATAATTTCCCCCTTCTGTGCAAGCTTGAAATGCCCGTGCTCGAGTACCACGGTGCTCAGGATTTGCCCTGTGACTCGCCCCTCATCTTCCAGTTTTCAGGAACTGGGGGAAAGGTGAATTTCATTTACTGATTACCAGAGGGCTCCGGAGAGATAGGCCAGGGCTGTTGTAATGGGAAAGCGGGCCCCGACTCGGCCTCTGACAGCCTTCCTGAGAAGGCCAAGGCCGGCGCATTTCCATTCTGGAGTGCCTTCCACGTGGCAGACGGTGCTAACCGAGGCAGGTGAGAGGCCTGCGTACCGCAAAAAAAAAAAAAAAAAAAAAAATTAAGGCATTGTCAGGCCAGAAGCTGCCTCGGACTCTTGGCAAGTGTGTTGACTCAGTATGAAATAATATAAACAGAAAAGAACAATATTCCCTGTTTTCTCACTCCAGGCACTTTCGAGGCTGGGAATCGGTATTCACTTGGAACGGGCCAATCCAGCCTCTTCACCAGTCAAAAGGAAAGCTCGTCCATCCCTGCCTGCCCCTGTCCCATATGGACTGCGGCAATGGGGGTCCTGACTCGAACGCCAGTCCCCCAAACAGCTGCAACAGCAAAGCATAACGAAACTCCCTCTCCCTGCCTGTGTACAGATAGGGTTTTAATAGGTGGATGTGTTTCCAGTTACAGGGTACATGGCTTAAGCCTCCCCCCGCTCCCCACGTCAGAGTAACCGGTCGGAATGCAAGACACAAGCGAAAAGGTAAATCACATAATGGCTCTGAGGACGACAATAACGACAGTTTGGTGAGTTGAAAGGCAGTGGGTCCAGCAGTTACAGGCTCAGTGTCTACAGTCAGTGGGAAAAGCGACTCCACCAGGTCATAGGAACTGTATGACTTAGGAAAGGTTATATCCTAAACCTTTACGTACCCACCTGGAAGACGCACATCCCTTACCACTGGGGTGTTTGGGGATTAAGGATTAAGTGGCAGGATGGACGGACGGATGGACGGACGGATGGACGGACGGACGGACGGATGGATGGACGGACGGATGGATGGGTGGGCGGATGGACGGATGGATGAGTGGATAGATGAGTGGACTGATGGATGGATGGGTGGATGGAGGGAAGGGAAGGTACTGACTTTAATATTTAAAAGACTTGGTCTGCAGCCAGCACAGAGTGCCCAATGAGAGGATTGTGGTGTCGTTATGTTGAGACATCTGATCAGACTACACAGACGTGAAAATTAAAAGAGAAAAGAAAATCCACACAGTCTAGAGGCAAGTCACCTACTCTTGTCTTCACTGCCATCAGTCTGCTCTCCCCTCCCTCCCCCATCATGACCTGCGGCACCAGAAGCCAGGCCTTAGCTGGCTAAGCAGGCCCCACCCCGTGCCTGCCTGGGGTTGCGCCGCCGGGTGGTCTGAGACTGCACTGATTCCAGGGTAAGGCCGGAAGGGGAAGACGTGCCTAGCCCTGTCCTTGGATGCCGTCTGCACTGGGGTGTGGAGAGGCAGCGGGAAGGTGCTGAAAGAGAAGAGGAATCAGAGCAGGCCTGACGCAGGGAGCGCGTGGCTCAGCGGCAAAGCTACATCCCAGGGTCGCCTGGGCAGCCGGTTCCGGAAAGGACAAAAGGTCGCAACCTCCCAGACCTGCTGGCCACATGGGTCCGGGGGGTGCTGGGGGCGGGCAGCTTCTGTGTCGCTGGAAAGATCACCCTCCTTCTGGAAGGATTCAGTCATCACGAATTCATCTGGCGGAGAACCTCAGACCCTGCAATTGACCGCGGATGAAAACACTGAGTTCCAGGAGGATAAGATATTTACACTAAAAACTTAATTTAGTGGAAGTGGAAGCGAGGGGAACAGGGCCCAAGCACACCCAATGACACTTTCAAGTGCCTGTGTCCTCCACGGGGGAGAAACGTCTGATGACAACGTTTTATGTCAGGCTGTGTGTATGGTAAACGTACGGATGATAATGCCAGCCAGCATTTAATGACTGCCTAGTGTATACAAGGCACGGCGGTGGGCAGTTGAGAAATGAGCTATAAACTTGCGAACACCCCCGGGCGGGGTCCCACTGTCGCTGAGGACACAGAGAATATTGAGAGCTACCATTCGCTGAATGCTCGGTGTGTATCGGGCACCGTGCCGGACACGAGACTTTGCCTGCGGGCGTCCCAGTCCCCTTCCAGCTTCTCATCTCCACTTGACCACTGAGGAAGCACAGTCCTACCAAGCCCAAATTCTTCGCTCAAGGTCACACCTTGGGGGAAGTGACAGAGATGGATTCCCTCTAACCCACGTCTGATTCTTTTCTTCCTCTGCCAAGGCTGCCCACAGAAACAGCATTCTCGGGATTCCTGAAGGTGCCTCATAACAAAGACCACGTACTTAACGATTACTGGGAAGAAGAGGTCATTTCAATTGCCCTTATTCAACGACAGTCAGAAGACACCAGCCACGGTAGGCCTTCTCTTCAAGACTGAAGCATCAGACACAAACGAAGTCTCATTTCTGAGGGTCCCTAATGTCCCCTTCCCCCTCTGTTTCAAGGGGAGTGTGTATGTGTGTGTGTGTGTGTGTGTGTGTGTGTGTGTGTACAAAGAGCTATGGAAGGGCTTCCCTGGTGGCGCAGTGGTTGAGAATCTGCCTGCCAATGC
>NC_041230.1:47076190-47124684 GCF_002837175.3 Physeter macrocephalus | reverse complement strand
ATCCCACATGCCGCGGAGCAACTAGGCCCGTGCGCCACAACTACTGAGCCTGCGCGTCTGGAGCCTGTGCTCCGCAACAGGAGAGGCCGCGACAGTGAGAGGCCCGCACACCGCCATGAAGAGTGGCCCCCGCTTGCCGCAACTAGAGAAAGTCCTCACACAGAAACGAAGACCCAACACAGCCAAAAATAAAAAATTAATAAATTAATAAATGTTTAAAAAAGCGCTATGGAAGCAGTATCTGTTGCACTCCTCTCCTGACTTCTCTTTAGAGAAATGGAATCCTGCAATGAGCTCCCGAACCATAAAAGTGAGTCATAAAAGTGAGTCGTCAGACCTGCAGGAAGGGGTGGAGAGAAGATAAAGCAGGGAGTGGTTACCCATATCATCCATCTCCCAGACTCAGAAAGAAGGGGCCATGAGAGACCTAAACCAGCTTCGGGCCCCATCACTGATCATTCAGATTCTGATGGCGGAAGAAGAGTTGGCAGGTGATGTTATCTCCTTGAGCAGACCCTGTCCATCTGCAGCCTCTTTTTGTGGAACAAGACGTCCCACGAAATGCTGGCTTCATGAAGGGAGGGAAGAGATGATACAGGGAGAGGGAGAGAATGCGACATAAACCAGCTCTGCAGTTTCTCCCGACTGACATGAACTTGGGGGTTCGGGAGGGGGTGGTCTATAGTCACGATATAAAACAATATCGCAGGGCATGCTCTCAAAACGTGCGGTTTTAGACTAAAGGGCGGGTGACAGCTGGCCTCCACATAGGGCCGTCATCCTTCCAGTTCACCTGAATTTCCTTCCAAGATTGCAGGATGCTTTTCTTGGCCTGTGCCATGTTCTCTTCCACCCTTGGGTCAAATCACGCCCAAACTATCATTTCGAATTTTTTTTTAACGGTGGAAATTAGATGCTGTGGACACCCACATCAAAACTGAGTCACCAGGGCAATGACGATGGCCATTTTTCACCATGAGTACCTTGACAGTTTCCAGTTGCTTGTGTCAATGAGTTAGGACTTAAAAATGCAAGCCGGATTTATATCAATAATAACAAAAACCAGTTAGTGTTTATTTAGCACCTATATCTTGCCAGGTACCGTGCAAGCTGATTTTTTCTGATTGGTTGACTTAATCTTCATAGTATTCTGTGGAAGAAAGGATTTTTCCAATTGTGATACAGGAAGAGACTCAGAGAAGTGAAGCCTCCTGCCCAAGTGTGAACAGCCATATAGCTGGGACATCCACACTTTAGATCAGGAGCAGGCAGACAGTTCCAAATCTCTTTCTAACTCAGAGATTCAACGATTCTAATGCTGAAATTTTTTCTAATGACTTGAATTACAACACTGGCTTATATCCACCTTTTGAGCATTAATCTTTTAATTTTGGCAAATATTCGTAGGGTTATTATTTCGTATCTGACCTTACACTCATTACCGGGGTTCCCACTGTTAATGAGACTGAAGCCTGTCTGCCCTCATGGGGCTCAGGGAGAACACACACGTGTAGATAAACAAGATGATCAAGTATGCTAAGAGTGACGGGGATCTGAAAAGTTCTGAGTGAACACTCAGGAGTGGCCCAGCTCAGTCCTCCAACACAAGGAAAGGCTTTCTGGAGGAATGACATTTCAGCTGACACCTGAAAGATGAGTTGGAGGTAGACTTAGGGATAATGGAGTTAGGACCACATAATGGAGTACCCAGATAATGGAGTTAGGAGTTAGGACAGAAGGACCGCATTCGGGGAGTAGAAAAACCGCAGGTCTGCCATTCAGAAGAGCCTCTCACACTAGAAGTATTTCAGACACTCACACTAGAAGTATTTCAGATACCCAAGCTCACCTTGGTAAATCTGTTAAAATAATGTATTAGCTGTGCTACTAATTCATTTGGAATCTCAGACACCAAACGTGCATGATGATAAGCGACCCCTCTGTCTGTTCCAAAGGGGGAAAGGATGGAATGCTGCCTGCAGGGCCAGCTCTGTGTCATTCGCCAACCAGCTCCCACCCATGGGGGCCACCTGGTCCATAAAAGCCTCCAACACCCAGGGACTTGACCACATCAACCCCAAGAAAGCAACGGGCTGCCAGAGAAGAGGCACGCCTTGCATCAGACCCTCTCCTCTCCCTTGCTGCCTTTCCGTGTAGAGTGAAGGAGATAATAACAACCAGTTGTGAGTCCAGACCATGTGGTTCGAGTATCCTGCTTCCTGGTGAACTTGCCTGTCCTGATGATCAATTTTAGAATATAAAAAGGGATGGATGGGGGCTTCCCTGGTGGCGCAGTGGTTGCGAGTCCGCCTGCCGACGCAGGGGACGCGGGTTCGTGCCCCGGTCCGGGAAGATCCCACAGGCCGCGGAGCGGCTGGGCCCGTGAGCCATGGCGGCTGGGCCTGCGCGTCCGGAGGCTGTGCTCCGCAGCGGGAGAGGCCACAACAGTGAGAGGCCCGCGTACCGCAAAAAAAACAACAACAACAACAACAACAACAACAAAAGGGATGGATGGATTCTCTGCAGGTAAAGTAGACGTTTGATCAATACTAGAGTGCAGGGACCTGAAGTTATAACCCCTGGCAAGAAGTGCCAGTGCAGATATGCTCTGTTGCCAAATACAGGCAGAAGCCATGTACATTTGGCAACTAAATGAACAGAGGGACAATTAATAACCGCTTAAGAAAATTAAATAGGCTAAGCCAGAGTATGTACTTCTATCGATTACCTACCCATTTCTACATGGAGGAGTCCAAATGGAGTGCCCCGATTTCCCCAAGTTTTATTTCAGAAGCAGCTCCTCCCAGGACTTCCCTGGTGGCAGGGTGGTTAAGAATCCGCCTGCTAATGCAGGGGACACGGGTTCGAGCCCTGGTCCGGGAAGATCCCACATGCCGCGGAGCAACTAAGCCCAGGCACCACAACTACTGAGCCTGTGCTCTAGAGCCCGCGAGCCACAACTACTGAGCCCGCGTGCCACAACCACTGTGCCTGCGCTCCACAAAAAGAGAAGCCTGCACACCACAACGAAGAGTAGCCCCGACTCGCTGCAACTAGAGAAAGCCCACGCTCAGCAAAGAAGACCCAACGCGGCCAAAAGTAAATAAATAAAATAAATAAATATATTAAAAAAAAAAAAAAAAAAGCACCGGCAGCAGCTCCTCTCAAACTCAGCATGGCCACCTGGTGCGATGTGAAAGAGTAGACAGCTCATCCCCCAACTCCAGAGACTCTGACTCAAGAGACCCAGAGTAGAACAGGGAAATCTGCGTTTCTAATAGGCACCTTCACGTGGTTCTGATTTAAATCCAAGTTTAAAAGACACAGCCAGTGTTCAAGGTAATTTTCTTTGAAGGGTGGGGGCAATGAACGTTTTGACTGATATTTTTTGCACTTGCAAGTATCCTTTTGTTTAGCATGTATTAATGTGATTGCATTTGCAAGCATATATTCTTTAGATGTTGAATGTGTATACCCATAATTTATACTACTGTGACGGGCATGTCACACTTCACAATGCCTTCTTAACCTTAAGAAGCCCGTTCCTCTCTAGAGAGGAAATTCACACAAAAAAGTTCCAGCATTCCTTGACTAACAGAGGCCATGCCTATTGTCAGCTATCTTAACTTCTACAAAACATTCCTAATGTGGGGACTGACTGGCTGATAGATGCATCTATTACTTGAGTCCTGCTTTGTTCCCTTGAGAAAAAGAACCATGTGTTTTGAAAACATAAAAATGCATAACAGTGAAACCAGGGGCCTGAAGACCTCGACCATGTTCTTTTAAATTCAGCTAGTCAACATTCAAACGTATTCTGCTACTAATTTTGTCCAAAGAAACACTTGTACCTGGAAATCTAACCTGAAATCCATTACCTGATTTTACCAGGAGAGTTATGAACAAGAGCAGGGAGGTTGTGGACAACAAGAGACTGAAAAAGTCACTGTAACTGGCAAGTTTCAACAATTTGTCTCTAATTATCCAGCTTCAGACATTTGGGGAAAACTGAAAGAAATGGTAGCAAAATACAAAAGATAATTTTTGGTGTAACATAATAATGTATTAGATTAGGTAGCAATGTTAATAATCACATTCTCAAGGTCTGACTGTTTTAAGCAAGCAGGCTGCATAATTTAGTCAACTGATCCATCCTAACCTAAGGGAGGTCTGGAAAAGGGTTTCACTCCCTTCCTTCTCATCCTAAGGAGGAACACGGAGGAGACACTGATGAAACTGTCCACCTGGGAGAATGGAAGTGCCGTCCTTGCCTACTGCTGCCCCTGAAGATAAACACCCAGCATGTCTGAACATCCGAGTCTGCACTGGGGCCGGGAAGCTGAAGGGAGATCTTTGTTTTGGTTTGTCTGATTTCAGCCTATCAGCACCTAGGCTCCTGGGAACCCAGGAAGTTTCTCTAATAAACATATGCCAAGACTCCTAAGCTATAAACAGCTCCAAAGAACCACACTGAAATAAAATACAATCAGTGTTAATGAAATGAAGACAGCTGACGGCGAAGGGATTAAGACAGAGCACAGGTTTGAAATTCTAGTTCCGAACTTGGATTGTAATGTTATTTCTCGGAGCCTACGTTTTCTTCCCTGCGGAATGAGCACAGCCTACCTTACAGAGATGTGAAAAAGAAATGAGATAAATGCTGTAAAAAGGCGAGCATGGCAACCAGAATATTATAATCAGTCTATAAATATTAAAAATCCTTACTGTCACCAATAGCTGGACCAGAATGAAGTTTACAGGGCAAAGAATTTCACATAGCAACACAGAAACATCCACAAAACTTCTCTTGGAGTTTGATTTCTAAAACTATGATCACATCACATGGTGGTTTTGCTTCAATACATGCCTTGGGGTCACAGACAGAACTCTAAGTATAATTGGTGCCTTTTATTATACCAAGTATTTTACAGTATACGTTTAAAAACATTCTGAGAAGGCTTCCCTGGTGGCTCAGTGGTTGAGAGTCCGCCTGCCGATGCGGGGGACACGGGTTCGTGCCCCGGTCCGGGAAGATCCCACGTGCCGCGGAGCGGCTGGGCCCGTGAGCCATGGCCGCTGAGCCTGCGCGTCCGGAGCCTGTGCTCCGCAACGGGAGAGGCCACAACAGTGAGAGGCCCGCGTACCGCAAAAAAACAAAAAACAAAAAAAACCAACATTCTGAGAAGGCTTCATCAGACTGCCATGGGACAAAAAAACAAAACAAGCCAACAAAATGTAAAATGTAAAATAAAACAGAACAAAACATACCTACAAACACCAAACAATTCAATAGGTGAGCACATCTGTATGAGGCTATGTTAGGATACATTTGATGAGGGGGTCACTTAATATCAGTGATTTTTATTAAAATGTATATTATAGAAGGTCCTTCTCTGAGCAACTGATTCTTCATCAGTGATGTGAGGAAGCTGGGGGTCTAAGACCTCCTAGTTGCCAGGTTATCTGACTTGTACCGTTCCCTAAGGCTAAGCATGAAAAACCAGCTACTAAAAAACAAATAGGCTGTTCCATTCTCCTCAAACCCCTAACTAAAGTTCATTTTCACAAGCCAAATTTAAAAATCAATTAATAAATTACCACGGCCAAAGAATGTCAAAAAGCCCAAAGGCACCTAAGAAGAGCTTAGAAGAAACTAAGCATTACGGTTGAGATAAACGGGTTCGCTGGGTGTTTACTGCAATGCTGACTTAGGATCCCAAAGCAAAAATTCTCTCCCCTCCACTTACCACTGCTTTGTGTGACAAGAGCAGCATTAATTTAAAAATGCTCATGAATCAATCATGAAATCTGACTCTGGTTTTCACTGGCAACAAAACACTGTAATTCGCACCTTGAATAAGAGTGCTTTCTACCTGGGTGATGGCGAGGGCAATCTTCTGCCGTTAATTCTTTCCTAATTGTCCAGAGTAAACGAGGGCGAAAAACTACTGGGCTGTGTTAAAATCCCCACCCCTCCAAGATACTCAACCTGTGACATCATCACCTTGAACTTTTCAGGGCAGATCAGAGTGGAGTTTCTCAACCTTGGCACGACTGACATTTGGTCCTGGGGGTGCCATCCTGTGCACTGGAGTATGTCTAGCAGCATCCCTGGCCTTGATCTGCTAGATGCCAGTATCACCTTCCCTCCCTCACTGCAACCCCCCCTCATGTGACAACCACAAATGTCTCTAGACACTGCCAAATGTCCCCTGATGGGCAAAACCAGCCCAGCTGGACAAAAGAATACCTTCTACAGGGGGTTATTACAACAATTAAATGTAATAACAAATATTAAGTTATATCAGGCACATAGTGGGACTAAAAATTCCCTAATTAAACATAGTTAAAGCTGATTAATCTAACGGATCCAAACCAAATGGAAAGGATGCTTCTGCCACCAACTTAGAAGGGTGAGCTGAGTCACTGTGGTCCTCAGGTCCCACAGAGTATTTCATCCCCACAGAGTGGTTTTTTTTAAGTCAACTTTGTTGAAGTATAATCTCCATATAACAAGCCGCATCCGTTTAAAGTATAAACGCTCCCTGTGTTTCAACAAATGTTAACACCCGTGTCACACATCCACCTCACCAAGGGCGAGAGGGGTTCACATTTTGATTTGCTTCAAACTCACTTCCAAATAAGAAGAGCCACATGTCGCATTCTCAACCAGAAGCTTTTCCATTAAATTCACAAGCTTGTGACTTGGCCTCTTGGAAGCCATTAGCTGGAAATGTTTGCAAGTTGCACACCATGGGTAAGCTTTCCTGGGATCCAGAGCCAGGGCCGTCCCCAGGGCCCCATTCTCGGGCCCTAACGCTCTGTAGTCGCCATCTTGCAAGGCTTAATAATTTTACGTCTGAATTCGTGCTTTGTGAGTGAAGTCCGATGGAACACCGGAGTCTGTAGTCAGCTCTTGTCTGTCTGCCCTGCCCTCATGACCAGCCCCCGGGTCAGGTTCTAGGCCAACTGCTCTCTGCCCACTGCACCGTGGGCCAGGCCAGCCCTTCCCTCCCAGCCCCACCTTGGGACCACTGTCACCCTTATCCCAAGTGTCCCCAGCAGCAGACACCAAACGCCCTGCAGCCCTTCACTGCTGGAGGGAGCCTGGGCTTGGAGGTGGGGACGGCCAGAGGTCATGGCCCCAGCCCTGCCCTGTCCTGGGCTGACAGAACCACACTGTGTTTGGCTGACGACTGGGAAAAGGGCCTCCTGCACGTGCTAATCCAGCTCCCAGGTATGTTCCAGAGTGGAGGCTGCAATCCTTGGGAGGATACCTGTCCACATAGGTTGGGATGCTGGGCCCAGGGCAAGGGAAGATTAACTGCCCCGCCCCTGGCTGGAACCTCATTTTGCACTGGGTCTGACACAGTACACAGCGGTGCTGAGACCTTTCCTATTTCAACGGGTACCTGTGAGGAGTCGCTTGCATTTGACCCCTTGCATTGGAGGCCTTATTCACCACGGTCACAGGAAGGATGGCTCAGGGCCGCCACACTTCCCGAGGTAAGGATCCAGAACGACCGGCACCTTGAAGGCTGTCAGGTTAGCAAAAGGGGGCCTGAAGCAAGTGAGAAGCAACCTCGTGTCGGCCCTGCACCCGCCTCCTGCTCCTCTGTCCCTCCAGCCCCTCCTTCCCCCCCTTGGTGGAGTGGGGCCCTTCCCCCGGGCGCTCTGAGCTCCATCCCTCTGCTCCAGAACAAACCCAGAAGCATACAGGCACACCCAGGGCCGTGTGCACAGGCGCCACAACGCCGCCACGGAAGCACTTCGGTCAAAATCACAGAAGCCGGAAGCGCTTACTGGACGTCACAGACAGACCTGACGACACGTGGGCTCTGCGCCTATACAATATAATGTTCCAATCAAATGACACATCATGCTTATACGATTTTTGTATCTCCAGTGAGAAGGAAAAGAATTACACTTCCTCCGTCAGACCTTTTTCTTAGAGCAGTGCTCATCTTCCTGAAACTTCTGCTGAGTCTCAAGCCCGGACACCCTGGGTCAGAGGCAACGCAGCTGGGGACAAGAAAGAGGAGCTGGAAGAGGTGGCATTCGTACACCCTGTGATAGGTTCCAGGCAGTTAAATGCTCACTGCAGCACACCGCCGCCCTCAGCCCTCTTGGGTCCTAGAAGCGAGGAAGACTGTTCGAAAAGAAACAACATATTGTTGGCCTCTTCCTCACCACTGTCCCCTGCAAAATGCCGTGGAGGCTGCAAGGCATTGCTACTCGCATGTTCGGGCCCTGACTGCAAAGCCAGAATCTCGAGGACTATTTCTTGCAGGCAAATATTTTCTGCTTGGCTTGATAAGAAAACATATGTGTTGTCAAAAGAAATTAAGTAATTCATGTACGTTAACTTCCTCTAATAGATATTAAATATTCCTTGTTAAAATGCTAATAATTCATTAAAGGACAAATGTGGAATCTCTAAACAATTACATGTTACCAATTAAGTGGGATTTTCATAGAGAGAGACTGAGAGGAAAGTGATGGAAAACAGTTTTAAACAACAAAAAAAGAGTACCATACGTGGCTGCATCCCTAACAGCTGTGCCTGGGTCCCATGTCAGGCGTATCATGACAATTTCCCTTAAAAACCAACAATAAAAATGGTAACGTAAGGTAAGGTATTACCTTAGCAATAAAAATGGTAACTTTATAAGGAGAAGGGAGTCAGCCCAAATGCATCAGAGATTTCCAAAGTGAGGATTGCAGGCTAAAAGACGGTTTGCGTTATTTGATGTCAGCTTGATAACCACACAAATTGGAATCGCCACAGTTTAATGAAAGTTCCCGTGCGATGCACAAGAAACACAAGCCTAAGTGAACTGGGCTTGAGTACAGTAGCAAATGTTAATAAAATACTCAAGGAAAGAAAAAAAAAATCCACTGGTATTTCTTAAAATGGTGATATGCTCTTATCTGCAATTTCTTAGCCTAAAAGTCCTGTTCCTGGCTGTAGACTGGGCCTCCCAGGAGGCCTGGTCTCCTGCAGGGAGAGCATAGGCAGATGTTTTCTGATGCCCCGGGGGTCATGTTCTCATAAATCAGACACCCCATGCCGGACACCACGTATGAGGGAAAACGGAACGTCTCTGTACAAGGAAGCCTGACTGATGTGCTGAAATCATTTCCATTCATTGAAGGTCGGTCCCCACTACATTACGAACAACAAAAAGGCTTTTCACCCAAGACGCAGAAAAAGACATATGGAAGAATAACTCTTTTTCCTCCCATCAGACTGTCCAGTCAGAATTAAAATACCACCACCCGGATATAGAATGCAAACATTTGAAATGCGTAAGGACGGACTACACTTGCTACTAAGCCCGTGACCTTCAGCTCCCCAAACATTTATGATTTGGTAATTACCGGATGGTATTATTACTGCTGGTTATAGTACTTCCTCTCTTCTCGAACGATTTGAATACAGTAGGGCGAGTGGAATTCTCAGCCTTTGCTGGGTTCTGCAGCGTATCCGGTCTACAGCTGTCCACCTAATAACCCTGAATTTACACATAATGGTGCATATTAAATACTACATGAATTAACGTTTTAGCTCCTTTGCTTTAGATATGTGGCTTTCACTGAAGGTAGTCATTATTACTGTTGCAGTGACTACTGTCAATAAATTAAATGGGTAAAGCCACTGCTCGGGGAAGGATTTAGGGCTTGACTCCTGCTTGCACCAGTATCAGATTTTAACCCTACCAGATATTCGCTTCAGACACCTGACTTTATTATCCCGAGCTCTTCGCCTGCAACCTTGTCCGTACTTTTCACCAAAGCTAGCAGGGACATCTCATCTGCTCAATTACTTATTAGTGTTGCTATAGAATACCATTTCCTCTTGCAGCTGATAAAATATTAATCAAAAACAGGAACTGAGCGATTTCCCAGTGTAGATGTCTTCTAATGGTAATACAGGGAGTCGAAGAGAGACCTGGAGGTCATATAATAGATGCTGAAGAAGGCAGAGAGGAGTGACATCAGAGACAGAGGAGGAAACTGCAGCCAGAGCCCAGGACTTGGGTGAGTTATCACCATTCGACACAGAAGGAAACTTCCAGAAGTGTGAATGGAGGTGACCTGTAGGGAAAGGCTAAGTCTAAGAAACACTCAAAGAAGAAGGTTTTTTGTTTTTCTTTAATATAGAACAAGCCTTCAATGAACCAGAATGGTGGCCTGATTTAACTGGATTTTTTTTTTTTTAATTCTAACCCTCATTTTTCAACTACTTCCAGGTTTCATGAATCTACTTCCCGCCTTAGTAAAGAGAAGAGAACAGCACCCAAGTGAATGAATCTCTGATCCACTTCTGAATTTGAAAGAATGCCTCCTCTCTCTTCCCCACTCTCCTGCAGTCTTCTATACGCAGAAAGAATGGGGCTCAGGCGGAGACGGCTGTGGGTTTGCGGCCAGCCTGGCCACTCCCTCCCTACAAGGTGACTTGCTGGCATATTCATCTCTCTGAACCTCAGATTCCCCCAAATTTGCAAAATTTGTCATGAGTTTCAAATGCTCCCTGTCCCCCTCTCCAGGACCAAAACTATATACACTCCATTAAAATTCAACGATCCTACATACCCTATAAGCTAAACAATACACACTCTTGTACGTGTGTGCACACACATACACACACACCAATTTTCACAGATCTAGAGTTTAGGGTAAATAGCTTCTTCTTGTGCATTTATTAATACTAAAAAAGGTGTGTATTTGTTTTTTTAAAACCATTAGCTAAATACTACTTAATACTTTGAGAAGGACTCTTTGCAAAGACTAGTGAAATAAAAGGGCACTTGTAAAGGTAGGCATCTTGACACCACCAACAAACTGGACAGTCTGGAAACCAATATGATGAATCCCATCTCTTTAGTTAATATTTATTCAAAATGTACGTAAGTTAGCACATTTAGTTCATCAAGCTGCATGCAGCCCTGTGACTTAAGCAGAACTCTGTCCATGTGTCAAAAGAGGAGGCCTAAACAGCAGGTGATTCGCCCAGTTTAACTCAGCTGGCAGATACTGGCATCAGAACATGCCTTTTAAGTCTCTCTGCCTCTCCCACATTCCACTAACTCTGATACACTCCTGGAGTCTTCCCATCACCACTTACTAGCCCCCAGTTAAAAGTAATACCTAAAAGCAGAGGAGATGCACAAAATGTACCTTCCGAGATCCAATGGGATCAAGAATTATGTTACGGAAGGAAGCTGTCAAACATTTTAAATCAAGGAAATCATTTAATCACTGTGCAGTTAAACAGAGTAACTCAATTCTCCTCCAAGACTAAGGAAGTGTGTTTCTGGAAGGGTCTGGAAGCACTCGCTCTCTCACCCCGTAAGGTCAATCCTTCAGCCAGTGCTGCTTGCTCTGATGACCCCCCATGCTATTACTTATTTTGAGCTCTTCTGGTTCCTTCTACTTGCTAGCACCTTGGTAAAATGCAAACTCATGGCTCACCCATCGAGCACGACCAAGACCCTCCCTGAGCTTACAAATGCGGGGCCTCTGGAAGCCTCGGGTGAAGAGGCCCTCCACGTCACAGATGCTCCGTTATCCGCCTCTGAGGTGTGGGAGGGTAAAATGCCCACTCTGCTACAGGAGTAGTGAACGCGTGGATGCGTGATGCTTTCCCACACACCGTACCCTTCACAACAAACCAACCAGCCAGGGTCCCCTGGCGCCCCAACGCCCCAGCCTGGACATCCTCACCCACTGCACAGTCTGGACAGCCACTGACCGTCTGTGCTTGGCATCCAAGATGATACTTACTAGTGATGCTCCTCCTACAAAAACACTAGCAAAGATAAGCCAGCTACTTCCTAATGCTCGTGTGCAAAATCTGTGGGCATAACTGGTAGACTTTCCACCTGCCTCCCCACCCTCAAATATTGGAATCTACGAGTCTTCCAGACATTATAGTCAATTAATACTGTGGTAACGCTGGTCAAATTACTCTTTTTAATGTGTGTGCGCTTAATTACCATCCACTTTTACACCTAAAAAAAATTCACTCTCGGTTGAGTGTTTCTATCAAGATTTTGGCTCTAGTCAGCACACTCCATTAGATTGATAAAAATCCATTTTAAAAATTTAGAGTCTGGCCCAGCAATCCCATACCTGGGAATCCATCCCACTGAAATAAAAGCATCAGTCTGGACATGGGAACAAAGATGCTTATCGTATCGCTATCTGTGGCTGGGCCGGAGTGTGCGGAGAAACCTCTGGAAGCTAAATGGATGCCCTTCAACGCGTTCAAGATGGGGCATGGCTGCATAAATCACGGTACGTCCACACCACGGAACAGCATGCCTTAGTGGGATGAGGAAAGAAAGATACAGGACAGTATGCATAGAATGATTTCACGTTTAATCAAGCAGAACTACCAAAAAGAAAAAAACAAAACCCTAAATATGTACATGTATCTGTATAGATCCATATGGAGGATTCACATAAATGCATATGGGCACAGAGAAAATTTAGAAAGAAACAGATTAGATTGTTAACATGTTTTACCTTATGTGGAGGGGTTTGATGGGGGTACAGTGAGTGAGAGAGGGTAGAACTAAGCCAAAACGTGATAAAAAATGTCCCAAAGGCGAATATTATCGGAACAATGCATTTACTCATAAGAAGAAGAATAAGCAAAAGCAAAGAGTTGTGTAGCTCTCGTCATGTCCTACACTTTCCCTGAGCATTTTAATGCATACAACTTTACATCCTTACAACTCACCGAGGTCTGGGATATTACGATCCCCATTCTACAGGAGATATAACTGAGGTACAAGGACCACACAGCTAACCAACAGAGCCAAGCAGCCCTGCTTCAAAGACTACATCTCTATCTACAATCTACCTAATTTGTCAGATTAAACTAGGAAAAAAAGTTAAGCAAAAGTCAGACTTAACAACTTTGGTAAGCGCTAAGAAATCTAGCACAAAACACAGGGATTAAAGGAGGTTTTGCCAGACGCTCCACAGGGCGCAAGTCACCTTATCCTACTCTGAGGGGCAGCAGATCTATGAACCACAGGGCCCGTGGGCACCAGTTAGCACAGGTGGCTGCCCCTGGGCAGCGGATGAAATGTCATTCTGTGCACAGTGAAATCAGGGGCAAAGCATTCCTCCAGTCCCGCCTGGAAGCCAAGCCCCTCGCAGGAAGTGGGCACCATCCCGGTGGGGTGGAGACCTCTCTGAAGGCGGGACATGCTCCTCTTTTCACCAGAATCTCCTTCCCTGAGCAGGTGGGATTTGCATCCACTCTCCTGGAAGGTGACCTCTGTGCCGGGGGGCGGGGGTGGGGCCGCAGGGGGACTGGTCACGTGTGGCCGGTTACTGTTTCCCAGGGCGTAGCGCTCTGCCTCAGTAAATACCTCTTAAATGAATGAAATTGGGGTGCTTGGTAAACATGCATTGCTGACGCTAAAAACGTAAGTTCCCATTGTGTAAAACCGGGAAAAAAAAAACCCTACTCCTAAGGGAACTGTGTGTGTTTTGTATAAAGAGAACATTCGTGATAATAATAAAAACAGACAAAACAGCCATGTCAACTGCCACATTTTAAGCCATTATTTAACAGGCACTTGCTAGACCCTCAACACACCTATTGCATGTGAATCTTATAAGAATATTGGGAAGTACAGAGTATTATTTGTTCGCAAGCAACATGAGGAAACTCAGGCTCAAAGCATTTAATAACCTGGCTCCAGGGTACACAGCTAGTAAGGAAAGTGTCAAATCCAAACTCAGCACCGCCTCTTTTCACTCCGCCTCTGTGCTCTACACATAGGCTCACTCACAAAAAAAGACTAAATAATAAGTTATCCTAGTCACTTCATTTAAAGGTAGGCATTTAGAATAAGAAAGGAAAAAAAAAAAAAGTCTGTACAGCCTTTTTCTTAGTCCAGATTAATGCAAACTCAAAGCCAAGTCAGGCAGCTCCATAACGTGACTGGTGTTTGTTTATTTCACACCTGTCCCGACGCAGAGCTTTCTCCGGCTGCCCCACCTCTCACTCCCAACAGACGAGACTTGCACACAGGGCTGAGGATGCTTGACAGATGTGTTAATGCAGGGGGATATGTCAGTTTCCGCCCATCTCGGACCACAGCATGACAGTTAGAGAATTCAAATCCATTTGTATCCCCTGCTGAATCCCCCATAATTCAGCAGACATTCATTACGATGCCATAATGATATCACACGGCCATAAATACATATGCTAAGAGTCGAACAAGACATTCATATTTAAACATAGCTGGAAATAATCTCAACTCTGACGATTTTCTATTGCTCATTCTATTACTTTTCTGTGAATGTTTAAAATGTTAAAACCAAGAATAAAGATGTGTGTGCGTGTGCACAGATTCTAGTTTAGTAAGGAAAGGAATTTGAGTATCAAGTTACATCTGATATATATTTTGTTTGAGGAAAAGGTAATTTAATAATAGATGAGAAGCTCCCTGACATGTCGATTTCAGGAGAATCATTCACACTGCTACTAATGCAGGCCAAGATTTTAATATTCTGAGATATCTGCTTCATATGTGAAGGACGGTTGCCCTGATTTCATAAATAAGAAACGCCACGTGAGAGTTTTTCATACAACTTTTAAAAATATATAAGGCAAACAAGTAACGTAGTCCAAATTAAAACCATTTCAAATTCTCCATTCCTAAAGAGGAGAAAAAATGATTTCGCAGGAATCAGACCCATGCCTCCAGAAAGGAGCAGGTAACTCAGATAACATACCACCGATAATGACAATGTTAATCTTGATCTTTATCCTAGACTTCTCAGCTGCAGACGGAATAACACAGGTTGTCTTCAGCCTCGATGATGTTTCCATTAACAGCTCTCTTCCCCTAGTATTCAGACACCTTGCAACGGCTCTCTGAATTATTTAAATGGAAGAAGCATTAGAAAACCCTCATGTTTAAATTATGCTAAATAAGTATTCTTTCAGCTGGACTTTTGCCCATGCAAAAAAAAAAAAAAAAAAAAAAGGTATATTCTGCAGGCATTTAGGAAGGGCTCAGAAGAATAAGAGGAGACGGCACATGTGCAAAATTGAGACAAACGTTTGGGGAATAAGAGTGTACAAACAAGCCACGTGGCAGGGGATTCTAAATATCTGGGCGTTCCAGAGGGAATTTGAGTTCGTACATTTACAGAGATGATGTCAATTTTCTAAAATGCTTCCAAATGTCCAGAAAGCTCTGAACATGAGAATTTAAAATGGATGGCAGTCCAAATGCCATAAATCATGGGACATCCATACTACGGAATATTATGCAGCTATTAGAAGAAATGAGTTTGCTCTCCGTCTATTGACCTGGAGGGACGTCTGCGATGTATATCGGTCACGGAGATAAACGAGCAAGGGACAGCACACCGTGCGTACAAAGGGCAGCATTCTTGTAAGAGCAAACAGAAAACAAGAGCTGGGAGACAGTGCGAAGGGCTCCTGGTGGGCTGTCAACTGTGGTCCCTGGGTAGCTGGTATGGCTGGGGGCGCTCCAGTAGGAAAGGGGGACGTCATGGACTTTGTTTCATGCTATTCATTGGTGTGGTTTCACTGACTGTGGTGAGCACATGCCACCATTTAATTTGTGGGAAAATATTTTTAAGGGGGGAGGGGTAGGAAGGAGACAGAGGGAGAAAAATAAGAGACTGAAGTGGGAAGAAAGAGAGGAGAATGAAAGCGAAAGAGAGACAGACAGACTGAAAGAACTAACAAAGCAAACGTTTCCCGTTGGCCAAAGGTGGGTCACTGTTAGGAGCCTTTTTACTTTGCCAGGAAGGCAAGCTTAGAGGGTTTTCTTCTTTTCTATGTTTGGTTTTTTTCCTAAAGTGACTGTGCTGACGCGTTTAGGAGAGGACCCTTTGCCCTCTGCAAAGCCGCCTTTACAAAAGAAACCTGCCGTGGTGCTGAGTATGCAGCCTTGCTGGCCTTGGAGCCCGGCAGGTGTGAAGGGAGGTGTGGACGGAGGTGTAGGGGGGAGGCGGGCGGAGACCAGGCTGTGATCAAGCTGATGGAGGCGGGTGTCTCACCGGCCACCACCTGCTCTGGTCAGCGATGGCGACGTGAGCCCCGCGTGGTCCCACCAGTGGCCTTCCCGAGGACAAGTCCACAGGGGGTGTGCCTGCCACCCACCTCTCCTCTGGGTACCTCCAGATAAATGAATGATCGCAAAAGGGCAAACAAATCACGAAAAAATAAATGAATTTTAAAAGCCAGTGTCTGATCTCAGCGTTGCTTTCAAAGGCTAATAGAACTGCATTTAACTCAAGAAGTGTTTATTGAGCCCCTACTATGTGCCTAGCCTTAGGCTTGTTAGGAACTTATAGCATCTTAAATTTTTTTTTTCTGATGATAAAGGGGATAAATCCATTCCAGAAGTGGTCAACTCTAGAAAAACAGTTTTTAAAATAACAAAATGCCTTCCACTTCCAAAACACAGACAATGGCCATCTTGTTATATGATATATTCGCAGCACCAGCACAGCGAGTGGCACAGAATCGATATCTCATCAATATTTCTTGGGAAAAGGAAGGCAGGCAGGCAGCTAACTTATAGTAATATTATTTATGTAAATCCATTTTATATTTTTATATAACAAGGAAACCACTCTGTATTATTTTTTAAACGGCGCATTCCACTTAATAATACATAACAAGTCTTTTGCCAACATTAAGTGCATTTTTCAAAGACATCAGAAACCCCTTGCTCTCTGGCCCCACGGCAGGCAGTAACCTAGGGAACATGGTAACTGGCAAAGGGTGGTGTTATCCGCGCTGAGAGCCCCAAGGGGCAGTGATGACACTTTCCTGTAAACTTACCAGGGCGGCCAGAGGTTAGGATCATTTCATTTTTGTTCCTTTTTTAGTTCACTGCACTGCCCTTCACCTCCACATGTGAGAAAAAAATAGTGAAAACTTGCAAAGAAGAAACACTTCCCAGGTCTAATAGTGAACTCACAAGCTGTTGCCAGGCGGTTGTACACATACACACACACACACACACACACACCATCAACTGCAGCTGTTGCACGTAATTGATGTGCTAATTATACATAATTATCTAATTACTAAAGGAGGGAGTTATAGCAAGTGCATTAGTAAAGATATTAAAATCGGCTCCTTTTAGAATACAATATAGACGATCTTGGTATTTCTGAAAGTCACTCTAACTTTTTGTCTGATAGTTGAGGGCTCTGTAAACAGAGAAAAGTCTTTCTAAATGTTTTAGTGCTATTATGGGTTGGATGATTTTGAGTCAGTCCATTAACAGGGTTTTAAAAAAATATCATATGGGGAAAAATTCGTCACATAATTAACCTTTGCAGTGTTGAGTGAATCAGGACTTGTAACAGACTCCTGTGAGTAAAGACAGTCTCCCAAAGGATGTTCCACAGAAGGCTGGTCCCACAAAATCATAAAAGGGGGGAAAAGTAAGGGCTAAGTGGTAATATAAAATTGGAAAACACTAAGTATCTCTTCCTTGGGTGTTGTATATAATACTGTCTCATAAAATATAAAATAAAATGTGGGGGGAGGATGGTAAGTGGTCATGAGGTAAGTTTGTGAAAATACTATTATTCTTTTCCTTACTTAGGTGTGAGAAATTGGCATGTAAAAGGCTCTGACGGTGGTAAAGAATCTGCCTTCCAATTCAGAGAACACAGGTTCGATCCCTGGTCAGCAAACTAAGATCCCACAGGCCGCAGGGCAACTAAGCCCGCGGGCCACAACTACTGAGCCCATGCGCCCTGGAGCCTGCGGGCCACGACTAGAGAGAAGCCCGCACACCACAACGAAGAGCCCACGCGCAGCAATGAAAGATCCCGCGTGCTTCAGTGGAGATCCGGTGTCTCGCAACTAAGACCCAAAGCAGCCAAAAATAAATTAAATAAATAAATAATAAATAAATCTTTGGAGGAAAAAAAAAAAGGCTCTGATGAGTACTGCATTTCTGAAATAGTTTTGATCACAGAATCCTTCTTTATTTGCCCTCTCTGTGCATCAATAAGTATCAGTGGAATTTAGAGACAATCCGTACCCAAGGCCAGGCTACTATTTCCACCTCCACTAGATCTCTGATTCATCCATCATACAGCGCAGCTTTGTTCTGAACTTGGTCCCTGCCAACAGGAACTACCTTGCAATACGGTACTTCAGAATCTGAAACCAACCCTCGGATGAACCTTCAAGGAGCATCGTTTTCTACGGATCACTTCTCTCAGGGCTGTGAATGCACTATCTAGATGTATATTTTCTTTGATCAAATAATTCAATCTTTTATCGAATGTTGCCCACAGTATTTCCTGAGAATGTTAAAGTTGCCACAAATAAATTCCACATCGAAAAAGAAAAGCCTCTTACTTACAGAGAAGATATAAATTTGCATCTTTGGAGTATAGGTTATTTTATTAATTTGTTAATTCATACACTGTCTCCTTCCAAAAATGATTTGAGGCATCCTTTTCTTTTTTTAATGCTATCATCAAAATTCAATGGGCCTTGACAAGCGGAGGGAATGAAAACACAAACCAGTTGGATCCTCCAAAGGCACATCTTCGTTACTTTTACTATTTAACTTTTAACTTTTAATCTTGGGCCATAAAAACTGTCCTAATGAAAGATCCATAAATATCTCCTGAATGTGCCAAGGAGTGACTTTGACGACGCATGAGCATATGCTGGGCTCTTACACTGATGGGCCTTAGTACCTGTGACTGCCTGAGAAATAACAGTGAGCGAGATGTAGATCTAGATTCTTCCAGGAAATGAAGGGAATCGCTTCTGTTTCCATTTTAAAATTCCATTTCAAAGGAATGAAACTATATCCTTCATTTATTTTTAAGCCAGTCAGGCAGCTTTTGGCATCACTAGTTCAAGCATTTTGGAAAAATTAATCAAGGCACCACTTATATATAGCGACAGGGGTAGCCTGCGACACGGGTCTCATTGAAATCCCACCTAGAAATCTCTTCTCATCCAGTTTTGCTTTGCACAGAGTAGGGACTCAACTCTTATTTGCTAAACGAATGAAGGAAGGCACCCCATTTGAGTATTCCTCTTTTCAATTGCTTCTAATCACATGTGGAATTCTAAAGTACATACAATGAACTGCCCAAGAAACAAGTTTCAGATTATAAAATGGGTTTTCTTGAACACGTTTACTTCAACTGAACACATTTTTAACATTACAAACACTCAAAACTCCACATGATTTTCCCTCAAACCTTTTTCAAATTAAATTCTAAAAACAAATATACTTTTAAAATTGTATTATCATCATAGTGCATTTCTGCATGAACAAGAGCATAAGGATAATGGCTTTTATAATGTGATGGAGAAATGGGAGTTTACAGGAACCAGCAATTTATAATATTAAATACTGCGATTTTTTTTCCTCCACTTAGGTGGCTTTTTTCCTTTTCTGCAAGGCACTATTCTGAGGAAACAATAAAAGGCTGTGATACTTGATTACACTATCTTGATTACCATTATTTTTCTAGCTTTCTTAAATTAGATCCAAGGAGCATGTCTAAGTTTAGAATATTGGATAGAATATCCTGCGTTTGAAGCCAGCGTTTCTAAAACTCTTTATTTCTTATGCCCAGAGAGTTTTATACAACTTCTTTTCATATGTAAAATGGATCTGTGCGATCCTATCTTACACATTCAATGGAGAAGACTGTGTAAAGAGAAGTAGCTGCGTGCTTTAGCACTAAAGGAATAATCTGTCATAAACAGTGTGCTGTATTTAATATTCAGATCGAGACAGCTCTGTCTCATTCTAGCAGACCCTCCTGATAAAAGCCGTCCCACGGCTGCCAGGCCTATCGAGTCCAGCTGAGGACAAATTTCAAGATGAACCTGAAATCAATTTGCCATCAAATTTTCACGCCTCTCCCAGACTATCTGTGGCATTTTAATTACAGGCACCCCAGGCGAGGGGTACAACAGATATTGACACACGGCTCCTACAATAAACTTTATTGGCAACCTCTGTCTGAATGCAGTACTCAACTAGAATAACAAGAAACACAGGCGGATATGGAAGCCAGGAGGTACTGTAATCACTCTGAAGCCGTTTTGTTCCACAAGCCTGGGCCTGTCTTAGGCAACAGGCCTAGGACACAGGACGCCGGGCTCTCAGAAGTGGAAGTGACCTACAAATTAGACGTTCCCGCAATGTCTAAGAGGAGCTGCGAGGTCCCGGGATCCTTTTCCACAGGACGGCCAGGTGTCACCTTGTTCCCTTTTTGTTTCCAGGTGGATATTTCAGGTTCGCATCATTTCAGAGCTCTCAAAAGATTTCAAATCCTTCTTGAAAGGCCAGGGCCTCCGGGCAGAAGGGGTACCTGTAAACCATGCTGAAAGGCTTGATTTAAGGAGACGGAAATGCATGGTCCCTGATTGTATCTGGAGACCAGGGGTGTGCTGGGGAGAGATGGGCTGCCTTTACATGAACGATAACTGCCCCCTGCTTCTTCCTGATTTCTGTACAGTCTGTAGGAAGGGCCGTGAATATGAAGAGAAAGGGGAAGACCTGAAATTTGCCAACCGCAGTAGATGTTTGTCCTGGGAAAGTGAACATCCTGGGACCACAGGCACGCAGACTCAGCCAGGTGCGCCGGGCAGCGCATCACGCTGGGTGAGTTTGCTCTTGGACACGCTGTGCTGGCACTTGTCATCTTGCTCCCTCCGATGGTGACAGGGATGGAGACGGTACTTATGACCATTGCTGTCCTTGTGATTTTGCACCAGTCACTGCAGCAGGCCCGTTTGCACGCGCCGTCTCAAGGAACCCTCCAACGTTTTCGCAAGTGAGCAGCTGCCTGAATCCAGTGTTCCCGCTCTCCCAGAATGGAAGCGTGCCTATAACTACAGATACAGCCATACCTCGGATCCTCCTGGGATTGGCTGCAGGACCCCCGTGGACACCCACATCCGAGGATACTCATGTTCCTTATACAAAACGGCACCGTATTTGCATATAACCTAAGCACACCCTCTCCTATACTTTAAATAATCTCCAGATTACTTGTAATACCTAATCCAATGTAAATGGTATATAAGCAGCTGTAAATGCAATACAAATGCTATATAAGTAGTTGCCAGCATGTGGCCAATTCAAGCTTTGCTTTTTGGGTATCTCTGGAATTTTTCTTCCAAATATTTATGATCCAAGGTTGGTTGAATCTGGGGACGTGGGACCCGTGGATATGGAGGGCCAACTCTATACAGGTTCATTATAAAATTTACTGATATAAAAGATGTTGGCACACAATTTACGAGTGAAAATATGCAACATTCTCCATTATAAATTCCACAGAGCCAGCTGACTCTCACCCAATGCTTTCACTGATTTTTGCCTAATTCTTGCATCCACAGCCAAGAAGCAGTTTGATGAGCACTGGTTGATGCTTTTAAGTTCACCGGTAAGAATTTTTTAACTTAACCAGTAAGATGAAAGTGAAACAGTCAAAACAGTCATATTTTGAAATGTCACCCATTCTTCAACGGCACAAGCAGCTTCTCTGCTGAGGTAGATAATAGTTTTTCTTTCCTATGCTAGGGGAATATTTCCTCTTTTTTATAATATTCATAAGGTAATGACTACAGTCATGATACCCTTACATTTAATCTGCATTATTAACACTGTAATTACTTTCCTAAGCCAAGACAATATAAACAAAACAATCAACCAAGGCCTGGTTTGTAGTTTTTGCCTATTTCCGTGGTGTAAATACTCCCATCAAGGGCTGCTTCAAGCTAGCAAGGTCATGTCAGTGGTCGCAGGGCCGGAGCATTTCTGCCATCCAGACCCAGACGACCTCAGGAGCACCGATAAAAACAGGCAGAGGTCGTAAAACGACTAGGAAGCAAGAAGCTTTAATAACTTTGGTTTGAATACAATTTGTTTAAAGGTAAGTTTATGTAATTTAAGTTTTCGTAGCGACTGTGTTTAACAACTAGGTCACAAAATTTCTGCCAGCTCCAGCTCACTGCCAGGTCCCGGGTCCACAGGAGGGGAGGATTTTTCTGCTCTCTGGAAACACTTGCCAACGGTGCACAGGCACGTACACACGGATGTGCACATGCACGGGCACACACACACGCTGACAGGAGATCCTGCTGGCACAACCCCCTTGTCTTCCTTGAGAGGGAGGTAGTTTTGAACACAGCCTGGGGATCCAGGATCGAGATGTAACAGTAGCAGATAATGAAATATCTGTGTTCCTGGAAGGAGCTGGTAGGTTTGACAAAGACAAAGGAGGTGGAGAGGCCGGCATTCGCCCTTCCGCCCGGGGAACCACAGCACGGGGACGGCCCCGCGGAGGAAGACCCGCCGCAGTTACGGGCACAGCGACACCTGTGCAGATGGGCTCCTGTCCAGCACCCCTGCTCCAATTTCTCCCTCCATCCCTGGGACCACCAGCTTTTCTTCTGTTCATTTGACACGGAGGGCATGGCCCGCCTTCCATAACGTGTGAGAGACAAGCCACGTTCTTACGCTCTGAATCTTGTTTCCAAGGCAAAAACTGATTTCAGAATTAAAAGAGCGAGAATCCGGGTGGGCGTGAGTCTAGAAAACACAGAGACGCCGTGATGTCAAGGCAAGGTGAGCCAACCCTGCTCTGCAGAGCAATCGGCTGCGTCCTGCAGTTAGAGGGCCGTGTCACCTTGTTTAGTGTAAGGTGATGAGAAACCCGAGGCTCCTCCACACCTTATTAAGAGGGGACACAGGAAGCGGCATGGAACGGAACAGGAAGCGGCATGGAACGGAACAGCCAGACGGCGTTTCCCCTGCTACATACCGAAATTCAGATGTGTTCCCAAACAGTCCAGCGCGTGGATCAGGAAGCTCAGGGCTGACCTGGCTAGAGACAGCCCCAAGACATTTCTCAAAGGATGCTGGGGGCGGGGACGGTACGTGGGTGACACTGATGCTGCCTGCTGTTTCCTCAAGGATAAGACACCTAATGTGACATGCTGTGGGCTTCTCTGCTTGTCTTTCCACAACATAAAAACACAGACGGTTTTTCATGGATGAACCGAACCAGAAGTATTCCAAAGTGTTCCCTAGAAATTCCAGAGCTATAAAATAGCTGCGAGATACAAAATAGAACATCCTATCTCTTGTCAGTAACTCAGCTTGTTTGTTTCCCTTTTCCTTTTTATTTTTATCCCTGAGGGTCAGTTGCTTAAAATAAACATCGGTGTTTCCTAGGCACGATCTACATTTCGAATGTGAAACCTAATCTATGGTGCTTGGCCGGAAAGAAATATTTATATGTATGTATTTCTGTTAATCTTGTCTTTTGAAAAGGAGTCAACACACAGAGATCGTTCATACTCTTTCTACTCCTGGTTCTGACTCTTTCCCTTCGCTGCTCCCTGTTGGCTGAATGTAAGAGCAGTCTCAGGGTCTACCCTTTTATGCAAGATAATGTTGCCCTTGCTAGAAAGATCTTGCTTCTCCCGTGTTTATGGCAACGGCACCGATGAGGAGGGACCTGGCCTGAAGGAACTGGGGCACAGCGTAAAACAGGCCCCGGGTAAGAAATAGTCACCACAGAACCTCCAAAGGGGGTCTACCTGCTAACGCCCTTCCCACCCGGCAGTGCAACACCCCTGGATCCAGGTATCAGGCAGATGTGGGAAAGGGACCATGGTCTCCAACCTGCCCGTCAACATGTGGGTGGGTGGATGCATCTGTGCAGATTCCGGCCAGACCTTCTGGGGGTGGAGGGAATGAAGAAGGAGAGGGCTCAGGCTCTCTTTCCTTTTATCTTCTCTTACGTTACAATAAAATGTTATGCGCGCCCGAGTAGTACTCTTCATTTCAGAGAGTGGCCAAGTCGCCGGCCAGATTCATTCCTGGGGCGGGAGTGATACAGAAAGTCTGCGCGTGCCAAGAACGCGTGCAGGCACTGGGCCAAGAGAGCGCGGCCTTTCTGTCTGCAGGGAGAGCGGGATGCCTCCTGCCTCTGATGTCGTTTTTTTCGCGTCCACGGAAGCCACTCCCCCCAGTCCTGAAGCCCGAGGCCTCCCTCTCTAGGCAGATCCTGCTTAGCAGAGCCACCCTCTTTGGGGCACCAACCAACCCGATGCCCAGCAGAGGGTCCGGGAGGCTGGGGCGGGGGGGGGGGGCAGTCTGCGAGAGGCTAACCGGACACAGCGTTGCCTGTGCCTTCCCTCTGGATCCTTTCTCCCCTCTGGAGCTCGGCCAAGGAAATGCAGTTTGCCGAGCCAAGCCCCTGCTTCCCTCTCCAAATTACATCGCTCATGATTAGGGGGAGAGAGGCCTGAATCTTCCTCCCCAGCTCTGGAGTCCTCTCCACCCACTCCCGATACAAAATCAGTTCATCTGGGTAATTTTTAAAGCGCAGCGCTCGGGCCAGCTGGAACGAGCTGCCTCTTCCTGGCCAAATGCTTCGAGTTTCTTCCAGCCTCAAGCCGACGTGCTCCGGGTACCAGGAGAGCCCGAGATACGGCCAGGCCTGGAAAGAGGCACTGGCTAACGAGACTGCCCGGCAGCTGACTGCCCAGGCTGGGAGCAAGCAGAAAGCCTCAGTTTTGGGGTGCAGCCCCTCAGCCCCTAGAGGCAGGCCCCTGAGATTCCAGGGCTCTGAAAACCCCGGACAAGCTGGGTCTCCGGTGTTGGCCGAGGCCCTCTGGCTTCCAAGGCCAAATCCATGGCCTAGCCCAGAAAAAAAGTAAGATGATTTTCCTGGAGAAACAGATTCGCTTAATTTGCTTTGGTCTCTTCCAGCTCGTGAGTGACCTGAGTGCCACTGAGAGGGCCCCAGGGGACCCTGACTTTATTCTAGAAATAGGCTAGTTAAATAAGGCACTGTCAGGGCTTCCCCCGTGGCGCAGTGGTTGAGAGTCCGCCTGCCGATGCAGGGGACGCGGGTTCGTGCCCCGGTCCGGGAGGATCCCACATGCCGCGGAGCGGCTGGGCCCGTGAGCCATGGCCGCTGAGCCTGCGCGTCCGGAGCCTGTGCTCCGCAACGGGAGAGGCCACAACAGTGAGAGGCCTGCGTACCGCAAAAAAAAAAAAAAAAAAAATTAAGGCATTGTCAGGCCAGAAGCTGCCTCGGACTCTTGGCAAGTGTGTTGACTCAGTATGAAATAATATAAACAGAAAAGAACAATATTCCCTGTTTTCTCACTCCAGGCACTTTCGAGGCTGGGAATCGGTATTCACTTGGAACGGGCCAAGAGCTTTTGCAAAAATAAGTTCTGTGTATTTAAACGATCTTTAGAGTTGAAGTTCTGAAGCGTGGGGGGCTGCCAGGTGTGAAGGTTCCAAATGGTACCTATTGTGCTTTGGGGACTCAGAAAAGCTCAAGGAGAGCCCTGCGTGGAGAGAAGGGATTGTGTAAAATACACCCTTTGTCTCCTTTCCGGCCCAAACACACGCACCTAAGCATATACAAAAACATACACATTTATACATTCTTCTTCTGGGGGCCCTGCAACTCTGCCTAGTCATTATTCATGTTAATTAATGTGTGTTTGGTCTCTAAACTGGCCGGCTTAGGAACTCGAGATGTTCTAGAAAGTAAATAATCCAGCTGTGCCTACCACAGAGGGCCCCAGGCATGACCCTGCAGACCCTCTGACGTGGGGTGGCTCGGGGGCGGCGGGGGGGGTGGAATTCAGAGTCCGGGCCAAGCCTGCAAGCCCCTGACAAGCCTCACTTTCGCCGTTTGGAACCTAGAATTAATTCTTCTATCCTCCCCGATTCACAGAGATGCTCTGAGGAAGAACCGAGTCATATTTCATCAGTTTTGGGTGCAGAAGGAAGAAAAACGGATAGTATTACTAAAACCCCGCCACCACTCTTTCCCACTCCGGGGTCCCAGCCAGTCCTTTGAGCATTTATAAAACAGCAAAGCAACACGGCACTTTCCATGCCGGATGAGCCCGGGAAGAAACTGTGACAAGAAATTCTGAGAAATACTCGAAATTTTGTACAGAGATGCTTAAAAACCCACAATGGATAAACGCATTCCAAGACAACAGCCGCCTTGCTGATAAACATTGGTTCAGAAAATAGTTTATTTACAATTGTGAATCTTCGAGAGTACCTTTCTCAAAGGGTTTTCTTTAAGAAAGACAATCTTCTTGAATTCACTGTTCTTCAACTTTCCCCCCCCCCCTTCGGGGATATCTGACTCTCTTCACTTGCCAAAGAGCTGTTTCCTGATACATTCTAGAGAATATATGAGTTCATTTTTCCATAGATGCATTTCTATACACCTGGTATTTCAGTTATTTATTAACCATGCCTAGTTTTGTGGTTTCTAGCTTTATATCTTTAAAGTCATTAAAACGTAATAGGAGAATTAATCATAAAAGAAATCTATCAAACACAGTTGCCAAGCACTTTTTTCCCCCCTGACTGACATCTTTAAAATGTATTTCAATGTTATTTATTTCATCACACACAGGGAATAAAAAAAAAAAAAAAAAAACTTGCAGCTTCCAAGTTCAGAGAAAGCATAAAAATGTGATTTACTATTTATTGTACAGTTAGGCACATGCATATTATATATTGCATGTTAATCTTCAACTGCTAAGTTTAGCAAATTTGACAACACTAACCGTTTGCTAGTGAGGAAAAAGAATCAACATCTGTTCTCTTCCAGATAGGAGTCCTTCTTGGGAGGAAATCAGAAATACGCCCAGGCCTCCTCTTTTCTGGGTAAACTGATAGAATGCAGGCTGTTTAAATGGACAGTCAAACCACAATGCCCCCTGGTGGTAAGATAATGCGTAAACATTTCTTAGTGTTTCCGCACACTGAATATTTGCAAGAGAAACTTAATTTTTAATGACGTGGAAAGTTTTAGTTTTAAAAATGCAAATGCAAAAAAGCATGGCACATTGATGGTGTTTTAAGTGGAAAACAGTCACTTTCCTGTTAGTTAAATTAGAGGCATATGTAGTTTAAACCATCTTGATCAAAGTGTTTTTTTGTTTTTTGGTTTTTTTTTTTTTTTTTTTTTACAATAAGGGATTATATTTTAATCCACACGAAACACTTGGAGTATGGGAGGGAAAATCAGAATTGCAGCTTATGTAGTTCTTAAACTAAATTTACAAGAGTGGAACTGTCAGTAGATACTTACAGGTAGGACTATGGGTCTGTTAGCTTACTGTTACCACAGTTAAAATGGAATGAGAGCAGATTCCAGATTTTACCACGGGACGGAAGCCTCCACGTTCCCATCAGGCTCTCAGCATGCACCTCCGATAAGCAGCTTACAGGGAATTTCCTCGGGTCAGACATAAATAGTGATTCTCAGGTTCCCTTAATCCAGACAGACATTGCTTGTGAGTGAGGCCTCATCAATCTCAAAACAGTCAGCAACCATGAAAGACGAGGCTGTGAGAAGGCGCTAGTACATTCAGTGGGGACGTGTGAGACATGGACACATGAATCACACAAACGATACTGACGTCTTGTAGGAATCAAGGAACACGGCACCTTCCTTTCTCAAAAAGCGGCTCGTCTGCTATCTCTGGAAGCAGGAGTTGGTGGGGGGGAGGAAGATGGGGGTTTATGGTGGGGAGAGGAGTAATTGGGACTGTTTTCCTTCTTCTGCCGAGAAGCTGAGCCATTCACAGTTCAAGGTCACACAGCAGGTGCAGAGTGAGAGGCCCCCAGGTACCCTGGCCCCTGGTCCAGAGCCGCCCGCTTTGCTAATAATGACTTGTTTCTGATGCAAAGCATTTCGAGACACTCCCCTGATGGCTGAGGTGATACTGCCAAGACACGCCATAGAAGGATGTTGCGATGAAAATATAATCCACGCTAAAAGCTGTACGTGGATGTTCACAGCAGCATTATTCATAAGAGCCAGAAACTGGAAACAATGCGAATGTTCAACCGATGAATGGATCCATGAAATGTGGTAGAGCCACACAATGGAATATTACGCAGTCTTAAAAAGCAACAAAGTAATGATATATGCTACAACACAGATGAGCCTTGAAAACATTATGCTAAGTCAAAGAAGCCATACACAAAAGACTACGGATTACATAACTCCATTTATAGGAAATGTCAATGGCAAATCCATTGAGACAGGAAGCAGATTAGTGGTTGCCTAGGGCTGGGAGAAGGGGCAGTTGGGGGGATGGCTGAGGAGTGTGGCTCTTCTTGGACTAATAAAAATGTTCTAAAATTGATGGTGGTGATGGACGCACAATTCTGTGAATATACCAAGAAACACTGAATTGTACACTTTAAATGAATGACTTGTACAGCTGGTGCCTTACGTGTGAATAAAGGCTTTTTTTTTTTTTTTTTTAAAGGATATTGGAGGGCTAAGGACAGGCAGACCCTGCACAGTTCCAATGGACCTAAAAGTGACCGAGGGAGAAGGAAAACAAGGAAAGGGTAACAGCCTCCACGGAAGCACACTATAACCCTGGGTCGAGCTGAAAGCACAATCTCATTTCTTCAAAGGGATGTGACCCAGCTCCACGCCCCCAGAAACCTTCCACCTAACACTCCAGGAGGACATTATCTCTCTCTCCAGAACCCGAAATCTAAGGATGGAGCGCTCTGGGGTTTTCAGCCCTCACTGCCACCCTGCACCCCCGTCCAATAAAAGCCATCATCCTCCCTCACGAGAGACCTGGATTCAATTAGTCCGGAGCATCACTATTTTTCACGAATTTCCCAGGCGACCCTAGCGCACAGCCGAAGCTAAGGACCACTGTTTGGGAGACAGCCAGCTAAAAAGCTGGAGTACAGTGAGAAGGGAAGCTGGGAGAAATGGGAGCCAGCATTCCATTTTGCGTGAAGCCTCTACTTTTGATTTCTTCCCATCTCCCAAGTTTGTATCAGAAATACTGTGCATGGCTGCAGCAGGTGGGCCGTGGTCATCCTGGGCCCTCCTGTCTGACGGTTTTTGCCAATAATGCCAAAAATGTTTACACAAACACAGATACCCGAACTCACTTGTCTGATTTTTTACAATAGGCAGGCACTCTTCCAAGAATGGTTTCATTATACAAAAAAAAAAAAAAAAAATCCCTGCAGAGGGGGAGGGCGCTTATGTTCCAAGTTCAGACTTCCGTGGGTATTGACTATGAACTGCAACTGCTGGCACCTGGCCGACCCTCCGTCCTGCCCGCCATTCTTCACTGTTGAACGTTTGAGGATAAAAGCCTCCCCGCTCCCGCTCCACACCAGCAGGGCTGCGCATATTTCCCTGGCTGGGTTTTAATCCAAGCCAAACATCAGCGAACCTGAGTGTGGTACCTGCATCACTCACTGCCCAGAGAGGGAAACACACTGGCTCTGAATCCTCTCTTTGGGAACTTCTCTGAGCCAGAAAATACCGACTCCTCGCAGGCCCGGTGCAGGCGTGGTTATACACGTTCTCCCTGGGTCTGTACTTATTGATGACAATTCTGGAAAACAGTGCCTGAATAATTCATGATAGAAAAAAAAAAAAAAAAAAGCTCTGGAATTAAATGACATGACTGGAGCTTCCAGCACAAACATCCACGTGTTCCCAAAAAAGCCAGTCCAGCTGGAAGGCGGCTGGGAAATAAATAGGAGGACACCCAGAACGAGCTCCCCATTTTGTAAATGGTCATGAGGCATCCACCCACCCCCGGCACACAAATGCTCAGGTGTCTCGGCCAGGTGCTCTGACAGCATGTGCCTGGCACATCTTGCCTGGGTTTTATTCCATGTGGTGTATGGTACCCACTCAGTGAGAAAAGTGTGGTATGTTTAAAAAAAAAAAAAAAAAAAGACAGATGGAGAAAGAAAGCAATGAAAGAAGGAGAGGAGAGAGGGAGAAAGACGTATAAGAATGGTGGCTCTGTTTTGTGCACAGTGAAACTGAACGGCCATGGGAATGATTCAATTTAATCTTGGCAACCGGGATGGAGATTTAACACCCTCGGTAAACGCCAAGCAATCCATACAGTTTTTTGAAAGGCCCATCTTCTCCCCTGCCGCACACATACTCACACACACAATTAGTACTGCACTGACTAAGCAGCAGCTCACCCAGGCTGGCAAAACCCTCCACTGGAAAACCGCAAGGGCACCACACACCAAAACCCTCAACAGGCACTTACAAACCATTCTTGCCTGCTCTTCTGTTTCATTGTGTTTTTTTTTTTTTGCTTGTTTGTTTTGCTTTCTCCTTCCGCTCAATCAAAATTTCAATCCACTTCCTCCCCATCTGCCTCTCTCACCTCCTTCTTAAAAGACTCAAAGCAGTGAGGCCTCAAAATGGTAAGGATTTGGTACCACTTAATCCTAGGCAGCCAAAAGCAGGAATGGCTGTTTATAGCATGGAAAGATGAAACGTGAGGGAAGAGCTCAGCCCCGTGGCATGAAATTCAAGTTCTCAACATCCAGAGAAAATGGCACCTACATTGCCTTGACCTTATTCTTTTCCCGAGTCCATTCCATGGATATAGTTTACCCTGGCTGCTGTCAAATCCTGTGCTGGATGCGGGTGCTAGAGATAAACAAATAAAACCCAGTCCTCATTGGTGAAGAGGCCAGGCCTGGTGGGGCAGAGAGTGAAGAGAGCAAGCAGTTACTTCACAGTGCAAGCAACGGTCTAAGAAGAGGTGGGGAGAAGCTCTGAGCAGCAATGCAGGGAGCCCTTCCATAACCCGGCACGTGGACCCAAAGACAGCTGCTGAGTGATCCACGGTCTCTGCCGGTCGCCGAAGGACAGGAAATCCCCACGAGTCCCACCTGGTCCTCTAGGAGGGTTAACCACGGTGAAAAGCAGAGATGTGGAACAGGGGCCCAGAGAAATAAAAATAGAAGGGGCTGGTAGACAGCCAGGGGTTCCCCACGGGCTAGTCAGAGAGACGGCGCAGTGTCCGTGCTGCCCGCCCCGCAGGAGCAAGGCCAGGTGAAAGGAACATCTTGTTGCCTCCCCCAAGCAAGACCATTACGATGAAACAGGGGCCCTGAGTCTCACCCCAACACTGGATGCCTTGAACTGATCAGAGACAAGAACTCATCATTTTTCATATGGAAGGAAAAAGGCCCAGATGGTTTTTACACTTAGTAAAATTCAGTTTTAATCAAACTCGGTTAATTATTGACTCAGCGAGGATGAAACTAGAATAAAATCATTTTTGCCTTAAGCCAAACTATTAAGAAGCCTCATATAGTTAATAGACTAAAAGTCCTCAGAATTATTCCTTTCACCTCCGTGATATTCAACCTTAACTCAATCATTACTGCGCTTATCTCTCAATGACAATGAAGGAGAGACAACTGAAGACTGAATTTGTATTTAAGAAAAAAAGAATCCCGAATCATCTTACCAAACACTGCCATGCTCTTTCACTGAATCAATAAGACAACATAATGTCCCTTCTGAATTTTTCTTATCATGGAAAGCTCCCGATTTTTGCAAGCCACCAATTTCCCTTGAAGCCCAGTGTATGCAGCCTTTCCTCTGTCTCTGAATCATTCACACACCCAGCAATACCATTACACGTGGGTCGTGATTCTCCGTAGGAAGACGTGGGGTTTTTTTGCTTTTTTTTTTTAACGTTCTTATTGGAGTATAATTGCTTTACGATGTGTTAGTTTCTGCTCTATAACGAAGTCAATCAGTTATACATATACAGGAAGAGTTTTTATTTTATCATAAACTTTGTGAGCAGGGCATGTGAAGTTTGGAAAAATGGTCCCTCCCGCTAACCTTGCCCTGAGGTGGGTGGACACGTGCCCCCCAACCCCCCAAAATCCTATAAGCTCTGAAAGGACTAGGGTGAGCCCCACCAATGATGGGGTGACATTTACAAAGCAACATGAACAAACTCAGAGGACGCGATGGGACGTCTAACGAAGTTCCTTCTATTCCGTTTATGTGGGTGACCTTGATGATTTCCTAAAAATAACATATTCCCTTAAGACGTGCTTTCCCCAAGTCTCAGTACTTCCAGTATATAATTAGTCTACCTTTTAATTTTTTTTTTTCTTTTTTGAGATATAACAGCACAGCCTCTGATGAAAACCAGTCAAGGGTGACACCTCCGGACCCAGCCACTGCCCCTGAAATGCAGTGCCAAGTGTCCACACCATGAGGACTCTGTAATCGCAAAGGCTGCTGGGATTCAATCAAATTAGTACATTAAATATGCACTAAGGTGTTGGTGGAGGGCATTACACACACACTGTCTCCGCTCACAAACCAATTATCCTAATGCCCATTCACTCTTTCAATAATTATCATCATTGGTATAGCCCCCAAACAGACCCATATAGCTTAAAAATATATGGCCTCATGAACTTTAAAGCATACAAACTGAGAACCCACTGCCTGAGTCTCAGACCTCTCCTGATGGCCAGCAGTCACAGTAAGATGTTACCACTGGAGGATTCCAGCTTCAGTTATTAGCAAACTGCCAGACTCCTCACAGATGTGCTCGATTCAGAGGTAAATAAGCTCCTCCACTTATCTCAGATTCTTACATTCACGTGGTGTAAAAAATTACAATTAAAAACAAATCTTGGTAAAACAAGAAGATACCACTACGCTGCTATCAGAATGACAACAACCCAGGACACTGGCAACACCAAATGCCGGCAGGGCTGTGGAGCCACAGGAACCCTCGTTCACGGCTCGGGGGAACGCAGAACGGGGCAGCCCGGGTCAAAGACAGTCTTGACACTTTCTTACAAAACTAAACATACTCTTAGCACACAATCCAGCCATTGTGCTCTTCAGGGTTGATACAAATGAGTTGAAAACTTATGTCTAGACAAAAACCTACACGGGGATGTTTATAGCAATTTTATTCTTAATCGCCCAAACGTGAAAGGAACCAAAATGTCCTTTAGTAGGCGAATGGATGAATAAGCAGAGGTACATCCAGACAATGGAATACGATTCAGCGCTAAAAAGAAATGAGCTATGAAGCCATGAAAAAGACATGCAGGACCCTTAAATGCCTATTGCTAAGTGAAAGAAGCCCATGGGAAAAGGCTTCTAGCTATAGTTGTATGATTCCAACTATATGGCATTCTGGAAAAGGCAAAACTGTGGATACAGTCAAAAGATCAGTGGTTGCCAGAGGTCAGAGGTGAGGGAGGGATGCACGGGTCGAGCGCAGAGGATTCTTAGGGCGCTGAAACCACCCTGTGCGGTATTATAGTGGTGGATACCTGTCATCGTACACTGGTCCAAATGCATGGAACGTACAACACCAAGAGTGAACCCTCATGTAAACTATGGCCTTCGGGTGACAATGATGTGTCACTGTAGGTTCATCGATTGTAACAAATGTACCCCTCGGTTGGTAGGGGTGCCCAGAGGGAGGGAGACTGTGCAAATGTGAGGGCAGGAAGTACATGGGAAATCTCTGTACCTCCCACTCGATCTTGTCGTGGCCTGAAAACAGCTCTAAAAGAATAAAGTCTAAAAAAAAAAGAAAAGGAGATCTTGGAAAGGAACAAATTATGAATGATATTGAAAGAAAACCTGCTAGCGGTGCAAAAGGTGGGTCTTTTGTGTGGATCCATACGGTTATGGAATCGTTTGGTCCGGTTTCCCCGTGCGCATATACCTTCACCCCCGCCCCCCCCGCCCCCCGCAGCTCCAGGCCTGAGTAGAAACGTATCTATCAGAGGGTTACCAGTTATTTTACGCCGAGGCCAAAGGCGTACACAGAGGGTTTCGGGCCTCAGCATCTGATACCCCCGTGGCTCCCCGGAGAAACATTCCTGACCGTGCCTCCTTCCAGAGTTTGCTACTGACATCATTCTTGGCAAAAGTTAACTTCCTTGATTTCTGAGCGTTTCATTCTCCTTCTGGAAGGTTTGACAGAGGCTGACGAGAGAGAACAGGTGAGTGATGGCATGTGTCTTCAGCAGCGACCTCTCTCCTTCCGTGCAGATGGCCTGGGGAAACGTGTCACAGGGAGGCTGGAGTGACCTGTCCACGTCTCGAGCCCTGGCCCTCAACGAGCCTCCCACCCCCCAGGCTGCAGCAATCACAAACTCATAACAACAAAGCTAATACGGTGGCTTTACGTAGTGAGTTGTCAGCAATACAGTCCAAACGGGCCTCGGTTAGAAGCAGACCAGCAGCTTCGGGTGTGCAAAGCACATCCTTACCTTCCGCGACCGCATGCACAGAAGCAAGCGGGACGGAGCAGCCCATTTACCGCCACACACCCGGGGACATGCAACGGTCCCGGAGCGGCACGGACACCTCTTACAGTGGCTGAGTTAGCTGAACAGACCCACAGGACGTGGGTTCCCCTCCCTTAAATTCCACCTTGCTTCGGGTCATCATGGACATGGAATTCTCCCCTCGGGCTACATTCCATGAGGACATCTTCTCCATTTGTTTAGAGCTTTAAGAAGGCAGAACCCCAGCAGTGACTACAAACATGTGCTTGACTCTTTTAAGCCGCCGGGAGATGAAGAATGAATGGCGGGAGGCAGGGTTCCTCCCTCCGGAGGAGAGAGATGGCGCTTCCAGCTCACAGAAGGCGTGACAAGGACGGGGGCAAGCCTGGGGACTCAGGGAAGCGGAAGAAAACCAGAGGGGCCGCGGGACAAGGGCGGCCAGCGAAGCGAAGTTAACACCAGGTGGAAAAACAGGCCAAAAGAGGGATGAGCTCTACGTGGACCAAAATTCCAAGAGCCAAAAGGAAAACCAGATGCAGGCACCCAGTCAAGTGTTCAGAAGACTTCAGGGTGTTCCATCTAAAATCTTCCTGTCTTTGACGGAGCTGGCGTTTGAACCAACATGTATGGGTTCATCACAATCCTACAACATAGGGATCACAGATAATCCTCTAAAAATAACCATAAAAAATCATAAATCTTGAAAAAAGAACTAATGACTTAAATGTGAAAAAAATCCAAACTTATACTGTTCTGTTTCAACATTTTCAGAACTCAGTTTTCTTACTTATAAGAATGGACACATACTACTGTGTGATCAGTATGTCGTAAGGAAATGAAATGAATTAATAATTGAATAATAACCAGAAACATGTACTCAGTAAATATAAGGTGGTATTGAAATAAACTATATATGTCTTTTAAAAAAATTAAAAAATAAAATTTTCCTGTCTTAGGTAATTCCTGATCATTAGAAATAAGTTTACTGATTCTGATTCTCTGATGACATAGTCATTTGAAATTGTAAGAGTAATTCATGGTTATTGAAAAATGAAAGGAAAGAAAATCAAGTACAGGTTGGTCTAAGGTAAAACATGATTCTTTTCCCGTAGCTTCCTACCCAAACCTACGCCGCCGGCAGAATGCCTGATAAACTGTCTGCCACACATCTTCCGAGATCTTTTCCTATGTGTACACAGATGCATATTTTAAAAATGATTCTTAATTAAAAACAAGACAAATCAATGAAACATCTCTACTTTGCAGTATGTCATGTCTGAGGGCCCTGACCCCCAGGCTCAGCCACGGAATAAGAGGCCTCCGTCCATATGATGGTGGCAAATGGGGTGGGGTAAAGCAGCTAGGGAGGAAATAACAAGCCTCTCAGAGGACAGGCCTAAAGCCCTCAGAACCAGCTGTCACCCTGCAATGGACATCAGCCTCTTACTCCACTGACAGGCCTTCCTCCGGCTACAGGATCTGGACTGTAATTACAGGAAAGGCCATACCGTAAAGATGGGGGGAGGAGCTAATTGACCAAAAGTTCAATGTGCTGACTCAGGGACCGATGGCCGAGCCTTAAATTTCTTTTCCTCCAAAAGCCACTGATGTACAGTCCATTAAGTGGCGACCATGCAGACCCAGGAGATGGGGTGCTTCCCACAAAAGCACATGCGTGAGTCTCCACCAGAGACGCCTGGCCTTTCCATCAGAAAGGTCTTTGGAGTGCTGCCGTACAAGAGGATTTTCAAGAGGCATGAAAGTGATTTTTGCTGGTTTTATGTTCTTTTGTGTGTTTGTTGCTTTGCGTTTGTTTCATGTTTGTTTATTGACCTGCCCCAAATGAAAAAGCAAAGACACCGCCTTGAGATCCAGGCCTCCTCTAAGGCTCTGGTTCCCAACTCCGTTACCTACCAATCATCATAAAAGACTGGAATCCTTGCCCTGCTTAGGAAAGAAGGGTTACCATTAATCGATCCGAATGGAGAGAAATTTTCAGATGATCCCATATCATGCAGGGGGTAAGAACACAGACTTCAGAGGTTCAGACAACTATTTTAGCTGTATGCACCTGGCCTGGTTACTTCTCTTCTATCTGTCTCGGTTTTCTCATATCTAAAATGAGGATAAGGGACTTCCCTGGTGGCACAGCGGTTAAGAATTCACCTGCCAATGCAGGGGACACGGGTTCAATCCCTGGTCCGGGAAGATCCCACATGCCATGGAGCAACTAAGCCCGCGAGCCACAACTACTAAGCCCACACTCTAGAGCCTGTAAGTGACAGCTACTGACTCTGCAAGCCTAGAGCCCATGCTCTGCAACAAGAGAAGCCACCGCAGTGAGAAGCCCGTGCACCGCAATGAAGAGTAGCCCCCGCTCACCGCAACTAGAGAAAGCCCGCACGCAGCAACAAAGACCCAACTCAGCCAAAAATAAATTTCAAAAAATTTTTTAAATGAGGATAAGATTGTGTTGAGGTGTTCGTTTATGTAAAGCATGCAGAAAGAGTGCCATAGTTATATATACATATAAATGCACGCCAAGTGCTATATAGGTATTAGCTATATTATGTTGTTTTCACTGTTAATGTCATCGATCAGAACTTGTAAAGAATGACTTTTTTTTTTTTTTTTTTTTTTGCGGTACACAGGCCTCTCACCGCTGTGGCCTCTCCCGCTGCGGAGCACAGGCTCCGGACGCGCAGGCTCAGCGGCCATGGCTCACCTGCAGATATTACAAATAACCCACCTGACACTCTAGGGGCCTAGAATGACCGAATGCAATTGCTCCTCTCTGCTGTAAGAGGGACTAACAGCAACTCATTAATTACTCACACAAGTGGACACAGCTTGATGCAACAGCTATGTTCCTGAAACTGTGTGTGCACAAATCAAATCATATATCCAATCAACTTCGGTCAACTTGCCACTGCAATGGATCTTGCGAGGAATCCTCTCTGTTCCAGGAAAAGCTTCTAGACCACAACAATGCTAACCACCTGACTTAAAACCCAAATTCTTAACGGAGGACGTTTTCTTATGCAGCTCCAACTTACGGTTGGAGAATGAGGGTGAGGCCCGAGCAGACAATGGAACTCGGAAACATAGATCATTCCTTTAGGGAACTGGCTTGAAGTTTTCCCAGCCATCTGCCAGGAGGAGGGCCCAGCTGTGACAGCAAAACATCACTAAGATTCCCAAAGGTGTGACTGCTACGCAAGAGGCCAGTTTGTCCTCTGCAGGAAGGACTATGATGCTTTTATCAAAACATCACTTTGTGAGGATGGCAGATAAAGAGTATCTCCCACACTGACGCCAGATGATTAGTCACAGCTACTTGGAGTCGTGAGCCGAGCATGATTCTGATTGATTAGTGATGTCTGTCACGGTTAAAGGACTTGGGAGTAGATGCACGCATGCCGGTACTCACCATTCCCATACTTATGGTGCACAAGTAAACAGTATAACAGGGATAAAGCTCCTGCTAATTTGTCAGAAGGCTACAGATTAAGGGAAAACACACATTTGGATACGGTGTTGCACATTCTCTCGGAGCCACTTACTCCCTGAATTATAACTCTAGGTTGCTGCAAATTATTCGGGGCACAGAAGCACCCCAATAAAACTTCCCTTAACCCAAAACACATACAGAAAATTTCCACACAAACCCAGTTTCCCTCGGGAGGGAAGGGAAACATGGACTCTGTAAACACCTCCCAGTGGCAGGCCCTGGGCTCTCTTCCCAAGGTCAGAGATCATGTCTTGGTCACTGCCAAGGTTCCAGACAGACGTAGCAAAGTGTCTCACGTGATACACAATCCATCCAATAGGGGTTGGATGTTGAACATGTTTGATCCCAACACAGCGTGTGGTGAGCTTTACACACGATGATAAAAGTGCGGCTATGAAGTCAGAAGAATGGGCTGAATTGCTAAAGGGTCACTGAGGTGGACCGTCCAGTGGACCGTATCATGGGTCAACCTGCCCACTGTCTAGAGAGAAAACGTAAGTAGCTCAGTTTGGAGACACACACAGGTGCGCACGCACACCTTCAGAAGACACACGTCCTTCGTGACTGTGGGACTGATCACACAGCCCTCGTTCAATCTCTACTGGCCTTTGGCTCAAGTCTCCCCCTCACTCCCTATCAGCTGTACACACATCACTGTCACCTGATGGGACCATCTGCTGTACTCGCTGTGGAAATGCCACCTATCTTCTGGCTGTTCACCTGATCATGACATGAAAGCAGCCAGCCAGGGACCTTCAGGGGAGGATGACAAGTTTCAGAAATCTCGAGAACGACCGCCAAGTGCACCCCACACGTCCTCCTCTGCATTCTTAGAGGGGTATCCCCCGCTATGCTTGAGACATTTCAGTAGCTAGGAGAAAGCCAGGTGAAGATATTGATCAGCAGCCCCGTGGGCTACAGAATCTCGATGCAGGTAACTGAGGGAGGAGGGGGATGGAAAGGAGGCACAATGGTGGCAGGTGACACTTGGGTCCCCAGAGGCATCTGTTACCCGCCACCCCCCCATCCTCAAATGACTGTTATTCAGAACAGCTTCTTAGGCTCAGATTTTCCAGGGGTTTCCAGTTCAGCTCTCACCTTCCAGCTTTTGCAAATAAAGAAACTTCAGGTGTGAGTCAGCGATTTCCAGTGTGATTGGATTTTGTAATCGCTCCCACACACATGCACTGCACGCTCTTATACTTCACCCAAAAACAAGACACCGAATGCCGTTAGATGTTAAATACAGACCAGCAAGAGGGGAGGGAGGGAATTATATCCAACGACTGTTCACCTATCAGGTGTCAGGCCTGGGTTAGAAATGGAATAAAACATGGTTCTTTTCCCCAAGAAGCATGCCATCCAATGGGAACAATGACTGTGTAACTGAACAATCATGATACAGAAGCACCCATGGCATCAAGGGAGGAGGTGACGTTGTCTAGGTGAGTAGAGGTCTGGGAAGGCTTCATGGAAGAGGTGACGCCAAGAGTTGGGTTTTGAAGGATGAAGAGCAGTTTGCCGACAGACCGGTAAGCCCAGGACGGGAGGGGGAGCTTGGGGAGACGGCACAGCTGGCACCGAGGGCTCAGCCCGGTGAGCTCAGTTCAGGCTGGCTGAAGCACGAAGTTGCTCCAGCAGGGGAAGTGGGAGGGAAGGAGGCCAGAGCGGTCGGCCGGGCCAGGTCAGGGGCCTGTGAGCCGAGCCGAGGAGCTCACCGTGACCCTTCCGCAGGAGCTCACTGCTAGTTATATTTGAGTAGCTCCCCTGCTCATGGGTCCTGTCTTGCAGTAGAGCAAATGGCAATGGGTAAGGTTCTCAGAGCCATTTTGTTCGCTAACTGGGCGCTTAGTCTGGAGGAGAGAAGGAGTGGAGCATTGCATGGCAAGGGAATCCCCACATTGGAAGAGGCGCCAAGGGGAAGACAGGAGCGGACTTGGTTTGCTGCAGGATACAGAACGGAGGGCAAGATGGCTGGATGTTCAAGTGGGCGTGCTCTGCAACTGAAAGACGGGCATTTCAGCGATGAAAGGGACCCGCGTTCCATTTGGCCTCTGCACGAGGTCAAAAGTCCCTGGCTTCCCTGTCCTCTGTCCTACGACAAACCAGAAGTCAGAAATCAGTCCAACGCTGGAAACGAATGAGCGCTCCTGCTCTTCTTGGGCAGACTGTAAATCAGTTTACAGGGACTAAGACAAGGAACACAGGAGAACGCCACCGATGATGGGGGCCAAAAGGAGCCGTGTGCAATGACAGAAGACAGAGAGAACCACGTAAATACAGGCGCACGCACGTGAGTAACTGATTATGCCACTGTAAAAGCAGCTAACCACCCCCGAAAGTTAGTACAATGCCTAATTATTCCTAGGTCAGACAATTTCGAGCCCTTCCAGGATGCTTCTGTTGGCTCATGATGGATGATCAATCATGACCCTATACTACCACCTATTTACCTTGTGTGTCCTTGATTAGGAAAAGTCGAGCAACCCTAAACAAACGCGAACCCACCCCGCAACTACGAAAAAAATTTTTCCCCCAATCTGAACAAATCGTTTAGTGTAAAAATAAACAGAACTAGAAATTGTCTCTAATAAACTAATATTAGTCTCCCCAGAGGGTTAATTATGTCGCTCCGTATTTTGAGAAGAACATAAATTGCCAGTTTCAACAGATGTTCTTTTAAAGGAATCGGTTATCTGGGAAATGATGGGTCTTTGTTAGAGCTTACCCCAGTGGAATATAAACATTGAAATCATCCGACTATCTGCCAGCCCCCCTCCTCCAACAACTGTTACCCTCACCAGTGATACACCCTTTGGTTATCAGCAGCTTTACGGACAAGTGTTCCAACCAGAACCGTGGTCTCAGACACCAGACAACTGGGTCCGAGGATTTCCAAACTCCCCTCCGACCACTGCCAAGACCCCAAAATGGCACCTGCCCAACATTACAAGCCCTGGCTTGGATGTTCAGCCCAAAGGTCATTTTCATCCTATTCTTTTACCCTGGAGAGCGAAGACTAGGAGAGCACAAAGAACCAGAGTTAGAACGTTCTGGAAATACAAGGCCTGTCCAAATTCAAACATCGACATTCAAACGTGTATAATGCACATTAAATACAAGCATACATACATATGTGAAAACTTCTTCTAAGGAAGCAATGAGAATTTAAGTCGCACTGTGAAGAAGTCATTAGAAAGAAAAAAAAAAAAGAGAGATCATGAATATTCCTATGGTTTTGTCTCAGAGGGCATTTTGTAGACACGGAAAGCTATGCTATCAGGGACACAGAGTGAGAGCTTCAGCCGAGCAAGGAGAGAGAAAGTCCTCCATGTTGGCAGTCAGTTATTCCAAGTCGAACGTGAACCTGGCCTGGGGGTATGGAGACAACGTGGGATCTTGGTGTCTGACCGACCGCTCCACCTCACCTAACGTTTTGTTATCACCCTGCTTAGACTCACTTCGAAGACAGGGAAACTGAGGCTGGGGGAGATTAATGACGCCTACGTAAAATTTCACAGAATGCGCCTTCACTATTGATCTGCTGGTAACGGGCATGAAATCTCGTCTCGGCCAGAATGGTAAGCAGATAACGACTGCTCTCCTTAGCTGTTTCTAAAAGGGCCCACTCCTGTAGGGTCAGGCACTCTGGGGAGACGGGGCACCTTCATGTCCTCCAGGCAGGAGGGGACAAGGCAGCCGAGGGCCATTATTTGAGCGGATGACCTCAATGGCATTAAGATAAGAGGACAGTAAGAGCAGACTGAAGGCCTGCTCTGCCACTGAGCTAAGAAAGAGGCTCAGTGGTCATTATTTAATCTGAACACCCCGCAACTCTGCCATGGAGATAGCACTACGTCCGTTTAGCAGGCAAGGAAACTAAGATTCAGAGGTGAAGTCACACAGTCCCTCGGTGGCCCAGAAAGAACATTCCAGTTCTGCCTGACCCACAGCCCACCTCCTTCCACCTCACTTGCTGTCTCAGCTGATGCCACCTCACTTGCTCTCACCGAACACCGACATCGCCCACTGCAGCAGCTCTGAAGGCCCTGGGATCAGCTATCTTAGGGCCCAGGGGCAAGGTGAGGCCAGCAGGGGATGGATCTGATCATGCTCGGAGGCCATAAAGGTAGACCCGGCTGAAAAGTCAGAGAGCCCCGTGACTGCAGAGGAAAACTCAGGAAAAGCTCCGTCTCAGCCCTCTTGGGCCTGAAAAAAATAAAAGGGCTCAGGTGTAGCGCTGTGCAGGTTAAACATGATACACATTCCGGGGGGAGCCCTTCACCTAGACTGGATACAAAGGGCCCCTAGAGGTGAGCTGGGCAAAACCTGCTTCACCGATGGGAGGGACCGTGGAACGTCCACAGAGCGATCCTGAAATTCATCCTGCGCTATCTGTTCAGACTATGTCACCTTAAAGGCCATCGGGATAAAGAACTTCCTCTGAATGAAGAACCCTCTCTCACATCCCCTCCATCCCCAGCCAAGGGCGGTGGGAACCTTTCAAGTCTTCCACAAGGCACGCTGCCCGGGCCCCAGTGAGATACCCACCTGCCCTATAGGTAAGAAACGAGCCTGTGACCACAGCGAGCAACAGTCAGAGAAAGAAGAAAAGGCCCGGCCCCACCCACTCTAGAGACCCCGTTTCTGATGCAGTCCTTCCTCAGGAGCCCAGCAGATGTGGGACAGTGGTCCTTGGGTACAAATACTGCTCCACTCCCTCCTGGCTAGGTCCCCTGGGCAGAAATTGATCTGGTGACATAAGGATGCCTTATTCCCAATTCCAGTGTTTTGGGGGACTGGATGTCCCTAGAAGCCAGGTAAAGAGAGGGTTAAATACAACAAGAGGATCTCTATCTTTCCTTTCCTGTACTTTTAAGTGGTTAAGAACTGTGGCTCTAGAATGCTGGTTCTCAATGCCGGGGCAATTCTGCCCCTCCAAGGGCATCTAACAGTATTTGGAAACATTTTTTTTCATTATCCCCTCTTGGGTATAGGGGTTGCTACTCCATACAATGGATCCAGGCCACAGACGCTGCTGAACATCCTATGGCCAACACACAGGACAGAGCCTCACAACAAAGAATGATCCAGTACCAAATGTCAGCAGTTCCTGGGTTAAGAAACCCCGGACTAGAAGGAATGCCTACAGTAAGTCCCAAACAGACTACCAGGGGGCCATGACTTTTGAGTGTTCAAAACCCTCGGCGTATGACGGTCCTGACGAAATAGTGACATGCAAAAGTGTCACTTCAGTGAGTGACGCACTTCAGAAGTGGGGGCAGATCCTAACAGATCTCATTAGTCCATACTAGTAGATGGGATGCGGGGCTGTGGAAACAATTCCCAGAAGCTCAACTCTGCTGATGCATCTTCTCTTTTTTCAGTGGTGGCGGAAATAACCAACTCCTTGCTTTCGTCATTCAGGAAAACCTAGCACCTGTCTATATCAACATGCTGGAGATGAAAACAACAACCACAAAAAAACTGAAAAAAAGAGATAAATTATTTATCCAGCATAAATATTAAAGAAAATTGCAAAACAGAGTCTGGTGTCACCATGCTGTTGTTACAGAATCATCTCGTTATAGCTTCTGGCAAAACACTGTTATCCTTAATATCAGTACAACGGAATTGTCTGGGACGTACCAGCCAGGGTACATGTGTCTGCTTGCTGTCGAGGACACTTAGCAGCCTGCCAAGAGGCTCATCACACCCCAGCAGAAAATTGTGCAGGGATGTCCTGTTAGGAATAAGACTGAACTAGGAATAGACTGTGATCTTCATCTGAACACAGGATGCAATCTGAAACTGGCAGTCAATCAAACACACAGAGCGGTGCGGCTGCACCCCGGTCTGACCAACTCAAGAGAGCTAAATTTCCAAGAATTTTATGAGCTGGCTGCTGGACACATCCACTGTTCAACATTATATTATATCAGCTCATGATTAAATAAGCTATAGGAAAAAAAACAACAAAGGTAAGAGAGACTCAAAATCTAATACTTCTGAATAATTTTAGTATGCTTACAATACTAAAATTTTTACTAAATTTTTACTAAAATTTTACTATAATCTTGAGTACGCTAAAAAATTTTAACATATTATCTATGCTCTTGAGGTCATTTACATGTCTCTTTATAATGTGTCTGTAGAGTGGAAATATTATATATACATGTATTATATGATTAAAATATATAATATATATATAGTTGTAATATATATAAAATGGTATCGGCTTGTACATCCCATTTTTAGCTGAAAGTTTTATACTAAATTTACTAAAATTGTCACACAATTTTTAGCATGCTAATAATTTTAGCATATTATCCATGCTCTCGAGGTCATTTACGTATCTGTATTTCCACTGCGTACAGTGGAGACATTACATACATTCGACTTGAAGAAAAACCCAGTATTTATCTAGGATACACTGGATTGGCCCAAAAGTTCGTTCAGTTTTAAGTAACAGTAAAAGAAATTTTTCATTTTCACGAAGAACTTTATTGAACAATGTATTCACTAACCAAACGAACTTTTGAGCCAACCCAATAGACAGATAATGATAAACATATTTTTAATATATACAGAATGGTATGGGACTGCGCGTCCCATCCCAACTCCATGTTTCCTAACTTGGTGCCGGCCATGGTGTGAGTATGGATACTGCAGTCATCAGAAAACACTACGAATCGGAATCTGCTGCCCTCCCCAGGAGGTGGAAGTTAACCACCCAGCAGCACACCACCCTCCCCGACACGCACGCAGACACGCAGGCACCTCTGGCACTGCAGTAGCAGGCACAAAGGGATTTTGTTTTCGAACAAAACATCTATTGTTCCAAGTTGAGCAGACTCTTTGAGGCAGCTACATGGACTCCTAGGTAACCAAGAAGTTTAATACATCTGTATGATGAAAATTAAACACTGTAAATAATGCATCTGCTGAGGCTTCCTGGCCGGCCCACTGGGCCTCTGTGGAAGGATGATCCACGGTGACATTCTGAAGAAGGTGGGCAAAATAAGCTCGGGGAGGAACAGCGGAGAAAAGAGGCTTCCTCTCAAAATTGGATGGAGCTGCACGCCGGGGAGAGAGGCAGCCTCGGAGACGGGGCCCGGCAACCTGCTCCTCTACCTGGAGCCAGCCTCCCAGCATCCCATCCCTCACCTGTGAGCACGTGTCCTTCCCGCGACGGGCAGCGCGCTTTCAAGGCAGCTGAACAAACACACGCTCCACCCCGCCCCGTCACCCCAGAACATGGAGTAGATGAACGTAGCAGGTTGTCAAATGTTTGTGGGGGTTTACGTTGTAGAAAAATGACTTTCCACTTTTCCGGCGGGGGGTGGGGTGGGGGAAGGGGCTTTGGATCCCAGGGAGGATGAAGCGGAAAGAGCCTGAGGGTTCCCCGCGCCCAGGAAGAAACTGGAAAAGGCACTTCCCGAGGAGTCCAAAACTGCCACGCTGGGCAGGACCCACGCAGAGCCGTCACCTGACGTCCACCACCGGAGAGACTGCTTTAACTGAAACACAGTTTGACTGTAAGTGCGGAGCCGGGGGAGGCTGTGTGCGCGTGGGAACTAGGCGATAGGGAACCCTGTACTTTCTGCTCAGTTTTGCTGGCAGCCTAAAACTGCTCTTCAAAAGGGTTTATTAATGAAAAAAAGTGCACGTAGCCCTCAGAGCCCTGTGTGCAACTCAGCTGTTTCCTTTCCGCATGGGAGTCCGCATGGAAGGTCTTTCCACGGTGGTCCCAGGGTGTTTCGTGGGGCAGGCTGGGTCCCCAGGCAGCCTCACCACGCTGGTGCTTCGCACATCTGTACTGGGTGTGTCGGCCTCGCTGGAGGTCAGAGCGGGAGTGTCCTCCCAGGTGTATGAGCTTCACAGTGTGTGTACGCCCTGAAAACCCAGTGGAAAGATCCCCAGGCCTCCCATGAGACAGCTTTTGGAGAAATGGAAGCAAAGGCATCAACCCCTCCCCATTCTCCTTCCTCCACACCCATCCACCTTCCAGAACCGTGATGCCGGCACAGCTTCCGCAAACTCCATCACTTCTTTGAGGCTGACAGAATTTGGTCCACTTCCTATATTTCATTCTGGTGGGGGGGGAGGGGGAAGAACTATCTATTTTACCCAGGAAATGTAAAAGCTCAGTGAGCCCAACCTTTAAAGCCCTGCATCCGCTCAACTGCTACATGAAAATACTCCTGCTTTCCACCTCAATAATTATTAAGTTCTAATGTAAAGCCCAATTTCTGCTTAAGTATGCGTGATTATTAGACTACAAGTCAATTGTGGATAACACGCAGATATAAATGCAGCTAATAAGTCTTACTGTAATGATTAATCAATTTATGAATACATTATTTAAACTAATAGCTCAGGTAGGGCATCTTAAACAACTTACAGAGTACATCGACCAATTCAAATACCAGCTGCCAGATCAATAGGAAACTGTAAGTAAACTCCGGGGAATAGGTATACTTGCAAAAAAAAAAAAAATCTGTGAACAAAAGGGACGTGGATGAAGGAAATCTACAACAATTTCCATTTTTAAGACAAATGTAGAGACCTGTAATATATGCCAAAGCTTAAAGGGAAAGGTTAAAAAAAAAAAAAGTGCACTGCTGCAAACTGTGCTCTTTTCCCATCCTATGCAGTCATAATACAAACCTATGTTTACACGCTTTTGCATACCTTTGCAAACAGACTGTACATTAAAGTTAATTTTGATTCCGTAAAAAATGATTCATTGAGTTCATTTCACTGCAAGGTACCACCTTATCTATGTATCTACAAATGCCCCTTCAACAGAAAAGAAAAAAGGTGAGATTAGCAATTTTCCTGAAAGGGGGCTCATGTTCCAACTAAGACACCAGGGGACACCTGTCCTGTTAAGAGCCACAGAGGTCCCCCCACTGTTAACCACAAAGGGGGGGGGGGTTGGAGTTGTGAGCCAAGCAAACCCTCAAGTTTTAGCTCTCTCCTTTCCCAGTTTTTTTTTTAATGAAGAATAATTAATGTGAGTTTAATAAATAAACCAGAAGCACCCTGATTTCCAACGGTACGATGTTTTATCACAGCTTCAAGTGATGCTGCATTTTAAAAATTTAATTAGTATCTTGCGAGATCGGCCACACATTATTGAGTAAGTAACAGCAGCTATAAGTGAAGCAGATGAAATATTGGTAAGCGATGCAGCCCACAGTATGAGTATGTGAAGGGGGTCAGAGGTTAATCCCTATTGATTTTCTGAGTCTGCGTACAGCACCGCTGGGAAAGGCCAGTTCTGTTGGCAATCAGCTACCACAAATACATTATAAATCTTACTGTCCACCTTCACTGATCAGTGTCACTTACTTCCTTTGCTAAAGACCATTAAGAAACTACTGGAAAAAAAAAAAAAAATCTACCCAGATGCGGGCAGAAAGGAAAGCATTTTCAATGTCTCCCGTGTCAGAGAGTGCTTTTGGAGATGGAGGACTTGCCTGGACGCAGAGGCACGCTTCCGGGGGCTGGCCTCACTCACTGAAGGCGACGTGCATAAACACAGAGTGTTTTTCAAATGACTTCAAGGCCAAATCAAAAACGGTAGAAAGAGTTTTTATACCGGAGTGCATAAAAATAAAAATTAAAAAAAACACAACAAAAAAAACCCAGAATAAAATGAAGGAGTCAAACACAATCACTGACATGGATGAGAGGCATCTCCAACTTGGTGCTGTGAAATTTCGGCCTTGGTGCAAATGTGAAGAGTAACCTTCAGAGCCCCTCGTGACCAGGGGCTCCTTCCAAGATTTTGCACCAAATGTTTTACTCTCTCCTAAAGCTGGCCCCCAGTACGTATAAGCCTCAGCCCTCTGAGACCCGGGTGCCCACCTCCAGTGCACATCCAGAAACATTTGTGAATGACTGTTTCTTTTTCATGCCTTTCTTTCTTTTAACAGATGGTATAATACGTCTCTTGTGTGCCTGGCACTCTCGCTAGGCATGACGAACACATGAATAAGGCAGTGCCCTTCCTAGAAAAATGAAACACATGTCCTTCGACATACCATCGACTCACATACAACACAGTCCTGGGAAACAGTCACGGTGCTACTACTAAGTGCTCTGCCAATGACTGGCTGTGTGACACTGCACCAATTACTTAACCTCTCTGAGCCTCAGTTTCTTCGCCATTATAAAGGTGGTGGATAATAATAGTGAGGATAATAACAGTGGTTGGGAGATTAGAAGCCACATAAAAAGCACTTAGCACAGGGCCCAGGAAGCAATCAATTAATGTTGCTTAATTTTTTTAAAAAATTGTGGAGCTATTTGACATTGAGAAAAACAAGTGATCCCTTTCACCTTCTGTTTCTCTAGTGGGGATAATGAAATTATGATCTAAAAAGATATGGAGCCATCGGACCTACCATTCCACCCAAATACATGTATCATATCCACAACTTCTCAAAGCAGGCATGGCAATAACAAGCAGGTTCTAAGTTGTTATTGTTTAGAAATAGATTTAAAAAAAAAAAAAGCCCTCAAAAAGCACATGAAAGCAAAACCTACCAGAAATCCAGATGTTGGGTAGCTCAGCATTAACTAGGGATACACAGAAAGTTAAGGAATCTTTGGGCAAGGAAGGGTCCCCTTCCCACACAGAAATCATACATTTTATTTTAAAAGGCCAGCCCCAGAAAGATGAAGAGAAAAGCTTTGCAGAAATGTGTCATTCCGGTACAGTCTTCACAAACACAACTCTATCATCTCCATAACACACACACACACACACACACACACACACACAC